>NC_047503.1:48477558-48740058 GCF_902827115.2 Pseudochaenichthys georgianus
CTCACATGTTGAACACAAATACCTGTACTTTCTACTTCTCACATGTTGAACTCAAATACCTGTACTTTCTACTTCTCACATGTTGAACTCAAATACCTGTACTTTCTACTTCTTACATGTTGAACTCAAATACCTGTACTTTCTACTTCTTACATGTTGAACTCAAATACCTGTACTTTCTACTTCTCTCATGTTGAACTCAAATACCTGTACTTTCTACTTCTTACATGTTGAACACAAATAACTGTACTTTCTACTTCTCCCATGTTGAACACAAATACCTGTACTTTATACTTCTTACATGTTGAACCCAAATACCTGTACTTTCTACTTCTTACATGTTGAACACAAATACCTGTACTTTCTACTTCTTACATGTTCAACACAAATACCTGTACTTTCTACTTCTCACATGTTGAACTCAAATACCTGTACTTTCTACTTCTTACATGTTGAACCCAAATACCTGTACTTTCTACTTCTTACATGTTCAACACAAATACCTGTACTTTCTACTTCTCACATGTTGAACACAAATACCTGTACTTTCTACTTCTCTCATGTTGAACACAAATAACTGTACTTTCTACTTCTCCCATGTTGAACACAAATAACTGTACTTTCTACTTCTTACATGTTGAACTCAAATACCTGTACTTTCTACTTCTTACATGTTGAACTCAAATACCTGAACTTTCTACTTCTCTCATTTCCCAAACAGCTGGTTCCTTTAGTCTGAATGTGTGTTGGTGCGTGGTCATTATTCTTTAGAGTCACTGCGTGCCTATTGGTTGGAACACGATCCGTGTATCCATCACTTCCTGGTCTTCTCTAAAGAAGAGGGACCAATGGAAACGTTGTCATGTTGCCGTTGTTCAGCATGGAAACATTCATTAGCTAACAATGACATTATTGTTCTATTAATATAAAGGGAGGTCAGGTACTCTTTAAAACAGCTGCTAGCTATGGGTACTTTTTACTGAAGTACACTTCAAAGCCTCTTTACTTTGACTTGAGGAAAGAAATGTAGTCAGTACTTCTACTTTCACCAGAGTATTTTTAAACACGACGAGTATCTGTACTTCTACTTGAGTAAAGGATGTGTGTACTTCTGCCATCTCTGCAGATTGCACATTGAACAGTGCTGCTCACAACCCTCAGAGCAACAGTCTGAGCAGCAGAGGACACAGTCTGACAAAGGGTGTGATGCATTCAGGGCGTAAAATATGTAAATGTAGAGCCCTGACATTCTACATTAATACCCCTTGATGTCCCGTCTGCGTTATTGCTGGTGTTTGTCAGCCATGCTCCCTCAACACATCAGCGTCTCTACCTGCTCTGTGCTGGGTGCTGGATGCAGATAGGGAGCTCAGAGGAGGAATGGATCCTGAGAGGAGGTGAAGCTGGGTCTGCTCTCACTGATAGCCTCTGCACAACTACCAGGCGACAGAATGTCACACACACAAGCTTTAATATACATTATTCACACACAAGCATGCAGGACAAGGTTCCAGGTATTCAGACAGTTCTCTAGCAGAGGGTTACAAATGAGAATCCATGTTTGTTGAATTGAAATGGAGAGGGGAAACTCGGGCTTCAACAACTGAAAGTCCGTTAACTGAACTACATACGTTGTTTGCTAGCGGTTGGTATTTTAACGTTTTTTTTTTTTTTTATCAATACTTTTTTTATTGTATTGATTTTCAGCTTACAAAAAATCACATACATAGGACGAAGACATAGAGCCAAAAGCAATACATATATACACTACTTTACTTTACATTAAAGAAAAATAACAACACTAAATTAAATTGGTACATACCACAAGGGCACTACATCGGCAACCATCCAGGTTTCCAGCAATAGGACCGTATTTCTACAGAGGTATTTTAACGTTTTAATGTGAAATGGGCGATTGATGCACCAAAACTACCGGGTTAGGTTTCGGCACAAGTACTTCCTTAGAAAAAGAAGATGGTTTTGGTCATGGCAAACACATATGTGAAGCTTTTGACAAAAATATGTGAGGTTACGATAAATAACATTGACTTTTGGTTTCGCAATGGAAAAAAAACACCAGTCAATGGTATTCAATGTTGTGGTATTTTTATTATTGCTTTTAGGATGTCTATCACCATCTGGCAAAGGGACTATCGATGAAAACTAGCCTTTTGGCTAATTCGAGTACTTTTACATGTTTTTAATATGTTGATTAATGTACACTGTCCCTTGTTTTAAATAAATCAATTCAATTCAATTCAACCAGTCGACGGGGAGTAAGACCTGTGTGTGTTCGACACATCTTTCTTACCTTCCACCCGCCCAATGCAGAATGTGTCTCTCATATTTGACCTCCTTTTAGGGCTTTAAACACTGTACGCGTGCTAAATGTGACATGACATCGCAAAACAATGTTTGTGTAATAGAAATGGATGGAGAAAGATGGGAAAAGGCTTCAAAAGGAGGAGACAGCTAAGTCTATATTGAACAAGTCCTTCAACAACTGCAAGTCCTTTGATTGAAACAACAACAGATGGTGTTTGTTCTAACCGTCTTATACGAATCACATGAGCGTTAGCTGACGGTTGCTGTTTCAATAATTTGTTTTGAGTGGTTCTTTATTGACACAACAAAACTACTCCGTGAGGTTTAGGCAACACAAGGACTTACTTAGGAAGATATCCTTTGGGTAGTAACAAGTAGACTTTGTGGATCTTTATCTTACCTCACTTGTCTCTTTTAAGGGTTTGACACACTGGGAGCGTGATGGAAGCAACACACAAATGTTAAATACTCGAATTGTTTATGTCATGGGCTTTTATTGTACTTGATCAAACGGAGGCAAGGCAACTTTATTTATATAGCAGCGTTCAACACAAGGCAATTCAAAGTGCTTTACAAAAAACGAAAGACATTAAGAAAATGGCATTTCAAATCAGTCAGAGGGGGAGAGGGAGTGGATCTAGTTTTCAACGCCTTTGTCAAGGTTGAAAGGTGTCATCAATAAAGTTTGCTGTCATGGGGACTCAGTGTTGTTGTTGTTGTATAATCCTCAAATCCATAAGTGCAATGTAACAAACTTCACGCAACATGATTGGCTGATGCATTTTTTTCAATGTGCAAAAGCTATAAAAAATCTGTTCCAAAAACAGCATTTTCACGATTAAATAAATATATGTATTGAAGTCCAAATGACTGCACAAAGTTACACTTGTATGGAAAGGCCTTCTCTCCTCTTCATAACCATGCTCTGTAGGTATTGTTAATTATGTAAACAAAGATATCGGTCATAATAGCCTTCTTGTAAAAATACTATTCGAGGTCTTTCTTGCTGTTCTTCAAAAGTTAAAATCTCTAGATCTTAGCTAAGATGTCTAGCTATAAACTGCTTATTTTTTAAGATAGCTGGCCACTGGAGAGTCATTTGTGTTGCATGCATTTAATTGATTCTATGTTATGTCCAGTTATACATTAATCCAAACTTAGACATCCCTTTATCCCAGTGCAATGTCCATGAAGTTTCTACGACTAAACCTTCAATCTGCAGGCAAGGCATTTGTCCTAATGCTGAGCAGTGGCAGGTGTCAGCAGTAAATCACTGAAGGCGAACTGCAGTCTTCTCTTGGTTAACCTTTCCTTTCTTTCCCTCGCAGTCCACTCTGCTGAAGGGGAACACATCGGCACAGCTCCAACAAAATAGAATCAGAGTCACTCTTGGAAGTAACTTCATTACAGAGCAGCTGAACATATAATCACCACGCTGTAGATCTGAATACAGAGAGACAGTCATCATACGGTGCCGGTTTGGAGGAGATAACAGGAGCTTTATCTCAGCCGTAAGAAAAGTATGAGGATGAATAAGGAGACGTGAAAGTCAGGGTTAGACGTGAAGTCATGTGACCGTGCTGTAGTTCCTTTATAGCCCAACATTAGCCGCCTTTAGCTTAGCGGTGGTCACGTGAAGTCATGTGACCGCTAGTTCCTTTATAGCCCAACATTAGCCACCTTTAGCTTAGCGGTGGTGACGTGAAGTCATGTGACCGTGCTGTAGTTCCTTTATAGCCCAACATTAGCCACCTTTAGCTTAGCGGTGGTGAGGTGATGTCATGTGACCGTGCTGTAGTTCCTTTATAGCTCAACATTAGCCACCTTTAGCTTAGCGGTGGTGACGTGAAGCCATGTGACCATGCTGTAGTTCCTTTATAGCTCAACATTAGCCACCTTTAGCTTAGCGGTGGTTACGTGAAGTCATGTGACCGTGCTGTAGTTCCTTTATAGCCCAACATTAGCCACCTTTAGCTTAGCGGTGGTGACGTGAAGTCATGTGACCGTGCTGTAGTTCCTTTATAGCACAACATTAGCCGCCTTTAGCTTAGCGGTGGTGACGTGAAGTCATGTGACCGTGCTGTAGTTCCTTTATAGCCCAACATTAGCCACCTTTAGCTTAGCGGTGGTGACGTGAAGTCATGTGACCGTGCTGTAGTTACTTTGTAGCCCAACATTAGCCACATTTAGCTTAGCGGTGGTGACGTGAAGTCATGTGAAGTCAGGTGCTGTAGTTCCTTTATAACCTAATGTTAGCTTCTTACTTCAGAAATCATAAAGGGGTGTTGTGGAGATTATCCTGCTGAACTAAACGTGTGAGTATCATAAACGTTTGCTTTACCCAGAGATTATTTGTATGCAATAATCCAAAATCCAATGAAAACATCCCATTGGATTTTTGTTGAGGGAGCCCTTGTGATGCTAACTTCTCTGAATGCCTACAAAAGTATGTCATCGCTGCACCACTTTGTCAACCAGCCTCAACACAAATAGAAAAACCAATGAAATACTATTTAAGGCACAATGCATGAAAATACAATTTGAATACATGAATGACAGGCATACTGCAGTGTCAGTATGAACAGCTCAATTAAAAGCAGCGGCAAATAGATATGTTTTTAGTCTGGATTTGAAAATAGGAAGCGTTTCAGCGGACGTGCACAATTCGGGCAGTTTGTTCCAGATTGTCGGTGCATAATAGTTAAACGCTGCTTTTCCATGTTTAGTGGTTATTCTTGGAACAGAGAGCAGACCCGACCCAGAGGACCTGAGACTCCTGGATGGTTCATGGTGATGGAGTAGGTTGTCTATATACCTCGGTCTGAAGCCATTTGGTGATTTAAAAACTAGCAATAGTATTTTACAAATCAATTATTTGGCGGACTGGAAGCCCGTGTAAAGACTTCAGAACCGGACTAATGTGATCCATTCTTTTAGTGTTTGTGAGGACTCGAGCAGCAGCGTTCTGAATCAGCTGCACTATTACAGTAGTCGAGTCTACTGAAAATAAAAGCATGGCCAGGTTTTTCTAAATCCTGTTGTGCCATTAGTTTTTTAATCCTAGATGTGTTCTTCAGGTGATAATAAGCAGACCTAATAACTGTTGTAATGTGGCTGTTAAAATGCAGGTCTGAGTCCATCACTACACCCAGATTTCTTGCTTTGTGAGTTACTTTGTAGTCTTTCGACTGAAGCTCTGTGATTACTTTTAATCGGTCTTTCTTTGCTCCAAAAACAATGATGTCAGCATATAGATATTAAAAAGCAAAGGTCCTAAGATGGAGCCTTGAGGAACCCTGTAATGACATATTTATCAGGGCTGATGTGTAGTTGCCTATTGAGACAACGTTTGTAGGAACCAAACCAATTTAGAACTGTGGCTGAAATTCCCACCCAAGCAATATGTTGTGGTCAACAGTATAAAAGGCAGTGCTGAGATCTAATAATACTAACACTGATATTCTGCCACTGTCTGTGTTCAAATGGATGTCATTTAAGACCTTAACAAGTGAAGTCTCAGTGCTGTGGTTAGGTCGAAAGCCCGACTGAAACACATCAAAACCGTCAGTTAAAAACATGAAATTACTTTTTCAATCAATTTGCTTAAAAAGAGAAGGTTTGATATTGGCCTGTAATTATTCATTATGGTTTTGTCTAGGTTATGCTTTTTTAGTAGCGGTTTAATTATTGCAGCTTTCAGGGCCTGTGGAAATACACCTGATTGAAGAGACTTATTTACTATGTGTAGTATATCTGAGGCCAATCAATGAAAAACAGTTTTGAAAAAATCCTGTCGGGATGATGTCAAGGCAGCAGGAGGAGGATTTCAGATGTTGAATAATGTCTTCCAGATCTTTAGCATTTGTCAGACGGAATTGTGACATGGTGTCTGGATTGGCTTTAGGTGGACACAGGGACAACACATTGGCTGTACCTGATGCAGAGGCACTGACTGCCTGTCTAATGTGCATGTTTTTGTCAGTGAAGAAGGCAAAGTCATTGCAGGCCCTGGTGGATAGAAATTATGAGGCCACTGACAATGGGGGGTTTGTTAGTCTGTCGACGGTAGCAAACAAGGTCCGCAAGTTGTTTTTATTTTTGATAATGATGTCAGAGAAGAACGATTGTCGTGCCTTTTTTATTTCCCGATTATAGAAGCAGAGTCTCTCTTTATATATTTTCAAGTGAACCTGGAGATTTGTTTTCTCCACCTGCGTTCAGCTTTTCTGCACTCAGTGTTTGCTGTTCTCACAGTCATGGTTTTTCTCCATGGAGATTTTTTCTTGCTAGATACTTCCTTTTATTGAATGGGACCAATGACACCATGACATTTGTTATCTCATGATCTACTAGCTCATTTACTGAGAAGTTAGCATGAGCAGTTGAGGGAGAAAAAATCTGAGCAAACATTTATTGTTCATTTTCAGAAAAGCGACGTCTAGCGGTTGCCTCTTTCTTAGCAGTTGTTTGGACGGAAATAGAGCTCTCAAAGAAAACACAGGAATGGTCAGACAGTGCAACATCAGTCACCACAACCCTAGAGATATTCAGACCCTTTGAGATAATTAAGTCCAGAGTGTGCCCCTTATTGTGCGTGGGCTCCGTCACATGCTGAGTCAGTCCATAGCTATCAAGAACACAAAACAGTTATTTAGCCCCTCTGTCCTGGGGGTTGTCAACATGGATGTTAAAATCACCAACAATGACTAGACGGTCAAAGTCAATACACACTATAGACAGCAGTTCAGTAAAGTCATCAAAAAAGCTTGCACAGTATTTGGGTGGTCTCTAGATATTTAGGAACAGAGCTCGAGTGGAGCATTTCAGCTGAAGGGCCACATATTCAAAAGAAGCAACGTTTCCATACATCGTCTGCTTGCATTGAAATAAATAATTTAACCAAATTAGCTGCTCCACCCCCTTTATTATGCAGTCTTGCATTTAATTAAAAATGTAATTAAAAATGCTTAACAAACAGGTATTCAGTGGTTGGGGGAGCGTTCCTTTAATGTTGGACACCTGCACACACACACACACACACACACACACACACACACACCCCCCCCCCCCCCACTGACACATTGTTCCACACAATCTGAGTGTGTGCAGAGTTGAGCCTGGTGAGGGACTCCTGCTGCTCCTAATCCCTCTCCTACGGAGTGTGTTCGTAGCGCCGGGTTCCCAGGGGTGCAGCGTTTTATCACGCCCCCCTCCCACACACACACACCTCCTTGCCACTATATACGCTGCATGTGGTGGATGTGCGACTGGGGAGTAATTGTTTGCTGTTTTTCGAGCAATGGGGCGACATGTGTCTGATGGTTAACGGAAACGGAAACGGTGGGTGAATAAAGAAATCTTTGGTGGATCAGAGTGGGACACGGCAGATAACACATTAAGAGAAAGCAGTATCCTCTCTGGCCTGCGGGGGTGAAACTAAGCACTGGTGA
The DNA here is from genome assembly GCF_902827115.2 of Pseudochaenichthys georgianus. NCBI lineage: Eukaryota > Metazoa > Chordata > Actinopteri > Perciformes > Channichthyidae > Pseudochaenichthys > Pseudochaenichthys georgianus. Next base: position 48,485,334 of record NC_047503.1, read on the forward strand.
CCGTGGAAATGTGTGTGATATGTTGGGAAACCGGGGAAGAACAAGTGAAGGAGAAGTGTTCTCTCCTTCCCTTGAGGGAGAAAAGAGAGGAGGATGAGGAAACGTCAACGAGAGAAAAATGCAAGTTCGGTTAAAAACGGTGGAAAGCTACTGGGAGATAATGGCCGGGAAAACAGTTAATAATTCATCTGAGATGTTACAAATATAAATATTAATTGCAAACATTTTCTTTAGAAGCAATATTTAAAATGTGCATTGTTAAAGTAAAGGAGGGCATTGTGGGAGGGATCATGTTGAAAGAGAATGGAGGAATTTCATGAAGATTGGTTTTCAATATCATCTGTTTTGGTAACCATCAGCGAGTGGAAGTTAAAGTAAAAGCATTTACAGTGATAAATACTTTTAAGGTTGTTCCTTTATTTCAGCGAAACATTATAATATGCATATCACATAGGAGGTAATGTTGTTCTTCAGAGACAGGAAGTTGCACCCGGGGTGTATTCAAGTCTGTCCATTGGAAATGTGATAATCAATTTGAATAAAATCCCCTAATCCTTCCATCAAGATACAGGGGTCATTTCTCACTTACTTTTCTATTTAAAATCAAACGGACCATTTGCTGTATGTAGTTAATATTGCACTGATTTATGGAAGCTGAGTTATAGGAAGTGCTGAGTCCTTCGGGCTGTCTTTGTAGAAGGTGAAAAGATCCAAGGAAAGTTTATTATTATTTAGTTTTTTATGAGAGGAAAGGTTGGGTCGAATACTTTGTAAAACATTTAAATATCTCTCCATTTAAAAAGAGCAATGAACTATTGAGGGTTAATACAAAATATGTGGAACTTTTAAGGTTATTAATATTCAGGAATTGAATTAAAGAACTTGCACATAACTAGACAGGTGCTCTTTGTCTGCTCTTTAGTTATTATGGGTATACAGCTCGTTACAGTAAACATTTGGCCCATTTGATCAAAATTATGTTCAGAAAAGCTCTCAAAACATTATATAGATATTTATCACGTTTTTTTTTACCACTCGTAATTGTTGTTCTGTGCACACGTTTATAAGTAAGGGATAATGTGCAGCAAGGCGTCATTGCTGATCAGCCTGAAGGGTGTTCTTTCCCCATAATGACCAAGTCGCTGCACATTATCCCGCTTATTACACGGCCACTAAACAAACTAACGACTCGACTCCCAATATTAATTGAAATTATTTTGTTGACTCGTATTTCTTCCGCTAAGAAAAAATAAGTTCACCAACGGCTGGAACTGCGACGGGAACAACTTTACGGCAGCACTCTCCAACTTTCTGATCCACTAACAAGTCCCTGAACTCTGCAGAGCTATACCGTGTTCCTGTTAGTGTTCACTTCCTCTCTGCCTTCTCCTGGGGATTTATCTGACGCCCAGCGCTCCGCCTTTTGACCTCATTTCCTTTCTCCTTATTGATCCTTGAAGAAAAATAGTCCGTTGTTACTGTTTGAACAATGACAACGGCAGGAACTGCTTCAATAGCGTTTTTGCGGAGATTTTTGATTACAGATTTGAAAACATCGCTGCTTGCTTTAAAAGTAGCACACTTCATGATCTCAAACCTTGGGAAGTATCTAGATATCCCTGCCCTAATGCCAAAGTAACTGTACATTGAATATGTGTCGCCGTTTGATGTCTATGTCTGGACCGCTGCGTGAAAAGGAGGGTTTCCGCCCGTTACTTCTCCGCTGTTTTCTTGTCTTGTCGGTTTGAAAAGCAAACTGCATACAGGCCAAACTGTATACAGTTAAATCGACTGGACTTCTTTCTGCAGATGTGAGCGTCCTTAACAACGGTCAATAAGTCCTTGACAGCGGTCTTCACTACTGGATTAACAACGTGTCACGTGTTCTGAATTGACCAATCAGAATCGAGTATTCAACTAAGCCATGTAATAATAACGTTTTAAAACACTCCAATGTGTCTTTAAAGAAACTTCAGGCGACGTTAGATCATCTATAATGTGGTGGTGTCAACGTCTTTCAAAGGGATGTGTTTACTGATGTTGGGGGGGTCAGTCTCTGCATGGTAATCATCTATTTAAAAGAACGAGATGATACAACTTGTTTGTTTGGATCAAAGCATGTCAATTACTTTAATGTTTATGTGCAAGAGATAATCATGGTGCTCTAGCTTTGGAAATGTCTGCTGCTTTCTTGTCTTGCTTTTCCTCTTCCTGTCAGCTACATATGTTACTCTCTAGTTGAATTGCTTGTTAATTTAAAAGCTTAGGTTACAGTTGTCAAAATGCTTGTATATTTTCCTAAATTTACTTCAGTAATATTCATGTTTGATGACAGAGTCACAGCAGTTACAATGATCAGCTGTCAGCAGATGTGATGTTTGGCTGCCATGAGATGCTATAATGTATTCTGGGGCGATAACACACCTGATCTGTGTGTGAAGACACACGTTTGGATGGAGTTTCATTCATTTATCACTTTAAGTTACTCATTGTAACTACAATGTATGTGACTCAGTTGTTCCCAATATTGTTCTGTTTTAACAGCAATTTCTAAAAGTATTGTAACGTTTGCTAAGCAGGGTGTGACTACCCCATTTGCACTGCGTAAGGGCAAGTTGGTCGGCCATATTGGAATGCTACGTACGGCAACCCAAATAGGACATTTGATATTCGTAATCAAAAGTGCATCGTTATCTGGCCCTTGCAGAGAAATTCCAAAGCTGGGAAAGACCTTTCAGATTTATCAATAATTGTCATATAAGAAAAACACTTATCTGATAACAGAGATTTGTTTTTAAATCTACTTTTATATGGAAAATCTTTGATGTAATGTCGCGTTTCATGGATCCTAGGGATGTAACGATATATCGAATATCGCGGTAAATAAATGCCTCAATACCGTCGTGAGACCTTTATTCAACCAGATGGTCCCATTGAGATCATCCATCTCTTTTTCAAGGGAGATCTGTCCAACATGGCAGCAAGTAGGTTACAACAAGGACATTAAACAACAGATAACACAAAAGGACATGTATTTACAGGGCTACATGTACACACCTAGAGACATGGACAAGTACCAACAGTATATTTATATCTCTGTCAATAAGCCTCACCTTCTTGGCAAACACTGTATTGTTTTTGAAGTGGTGGAGAGACGATGCAAAGTTTGACCCACTGCTGTCCCCCACGGCCAAAGCATATCTCTCTGTCCCAGCAACATCAGTACCAAGCAAGAGAGTTGTTTCCACAGCAGGGGGTTTTGCAAACACCCAAACATCCCAGCTTCCACCTGGAAATGTGGACGTGCTCACATTCCTGAAAGATAACCTTGATGATGCTGAGTGAGTGAGTTAGAGTTGAGTTACTTGAACAACTAAAGTGAAACTTGATTTATTCTATTGCAGGGTCTGATTATTATATTGTTGACACTTTAAAATACTACTATCTACTAAAATGCTGTACAAATCAGATTTATTATTTAATTCATATATATATATATATAAAATTCAAGTAAAAAAAAAAAAATTCACATATTTTTTCTTTATTTTTCAATATCGCGATAAATATCGTACCGCAGACTTTTTATTGCGATATTATCGTACCGTGAGTTTTTGGTATCGTTACATCCCTAATCCTCAACATTTTAAATGTTAAATACAATTAAAACCATTCACCGTTAAGAATTAGATATTCATTATTAATGCCATAAATGATTGTATACATTTACAGTTTCTTATGTATCCAGTATGATAGCTTTGTCAAACAGAAGTTAAATCAATTTCTCACTTATCCTAAGAATGTATTTAACCCAATAAAAGGAGTTCTCAAATAGTAGGGAAATTACGTTGTACCTACAGAGGGCAGATCCAGTGAGTCTAGGAATGACTTTGTACGCATATGATTTGTTGTAGACGTTTGCATGTAAAGATATTTTTAATAATCTCTAAAGATATTTTCTTTGGGTTCATATTTAGGTTGACTTGTTTTAGGGTCATGTAGTTTGTTGACTGATTGCTGCCTGTTGCTTTCGTAAACGTCTTGCCAACAACTGTGTAGCTTTGGGGCCTAATTCATAATAATTTTGTTTAAGATATCTTGCTTTTATCTCCAAATCCTGATGTAGTAAGTTGTTGATTTGGTTTCTCACCTCTTTGATTTGTTTGTGTATTTCTATCACTTTTTTCTTTATGTGTTTGTTCTAGTTGTTTCAGGTCGGCTGTGAGATTATTATATTGAGTTTCTTTTACTTTTTTGAGGTTACTTGTAATAGAAATCAATTTTCCTCGTATTACTGCTTTTAATGCATCCCATAATATGGCTGGGTCTGTGTTGTCGTTATTGTTTCCCTCTAAGTATTTCTGTATTTCATCTTTGATTTGTTCAACAACCAATTTGTTATTCAATCTCCATAATGTGTCTCTCCGTCTGCACCCCAGTTTAATATTCCAGTAGATTGCACAATGATCAGACACGTCAGCCACTCCAATTTGACAGTCCTGTATTTTATCCCTATTTTCCTTTTGCATAAAAAAGTAATCAATCCGTGAGTATTTTGAGTGTACTGCCGAGTAATAGCTGAAATCCTTTTTTTTGCGTTAAGGTCCTTCCATACATCAAAGAATCCCATTTCGTCCCAAGTGTTTTTCACCAGCTTTGTAATAGGTTTTTTAATTCTCTTACAGTTTGTTGTGTCCAGATCAAAACCATTATAACATTGAGATCTCCCCCACTGATACATATTCCCTCTGTTTCTATCAGATCAAGCAAGGCCCCAAAGAAATACTTATGACTCTCGGGTGGTGCATATATGTTCACCAATGTTACTTTAGTTTTGTCAATTGTCCCTTTCACAATAATATATCGTCCCTCTCTATCTTTTATTTCTTTTTGGTACTCAATGACTGCATTTGAAATTAAAATGTCTACTCCTCTTTTACGTGTGTTAGAGTGGGAGCTGTAAAAGGTGTTTTTGAATCCAAATAGTTTTAATTGTTCATGTTGCGTCTGTGAAAGGTGGGTTTCTTGTAGGAAAGTAATCTGTGACTTTTCTTTTTAGATTTTCGCTCTCATTTTTGCTCTTTTTATCGGGTTTCCCAAACCATTAGCGTTAAGGGAAATTCCGTCTGGTTTGTTAGTCATAGGTTGATTTTGGTTCAGTCATTTTGTAGCGTCTCCCACTCAGGTTAACAGTGATAGTCAGTTGTGTCCTTGGGCAAGACACTTCACCTGAACTTGCTCCTGTAGGTATTGTCCACAGTGACCATTGCATGTATAAAATATGTGTAATGTGTGTATTTGTAAAGCGCTTTGAGCACTGGAAAAGCGCTATAATAAATGTAAGGAATTATTAATTATTATTATATAACTATTGGCACTTAACAACATTGAAAACAAGAAAACATTTCTAAACGTAACTATAGACAGAAAAGGCGACCTCCAAATAGAGGTGTGACCAACCCTCAGATGTTGACTCACCTCTTGTTCTGAGGGGGAAAGTCTTCCATACGGGAAGGGCCCCCAGCTAGTAGTAGGATAACACCCAAATTGAGTTAAACTGCCCATACTAGGCTTATAACATAGGCAGCTATGTTTCATTCCCTTTTTAAGCCAACATGCCAGATATCAATATGTATTCATGTCACTTCTCATTTCAAAACTAACAGTTCTTAATGTTTTTGAACAACATTACAAGGATATATTCTTATCTTTTTCCATTATGCGTCAGGCTGAAGAAGAAGACTTTCATTCTGCGTTGTTTTCTTAATGTTCGAATTCTCGCAGCAGTCCTCTCGCCCGTTTGCCTGTCTGCGTGGTTCTGTTGTTTCCGACGCGTGTCCAAGTCTCGATCCCCGTGGACTTGAGCCCGCCACGGCCAGCGGAGCCTCTTGTAGCGGTGGTGTCTTCTACTTCATGTCCTCTTCCCCGCGTATCGCTGGCTGCTTCCTCTGCGCTGTTATATGTCTTCATTCCATTAGCCCAGTGAATACGCATCTTATGGAGAGGTGTCTGAAAACGGATGTCTTCTCCCTTCAAGATCTTCTTAACGCCTGCGTATGCCTTGCGTTGGAGCAGTATCCTTGCGGTGTAGTCGTGGTCGAAATATATCCTATTGTCTCCGAGTTTGACAGTTTTCTTTTCCCAAGCCCTCTTCAAGACCATCTATTTTACATGGAACTGCAGAAAGTTCAGGATGATCGACCTCGGAGGTTGTCCCGATTTGGGTTTCGGTGCCATGGCTCTGTGGGCTCGTTGAATCTGGAGATCTGTCTCGATTGACAGCTCGTCCCGCAGCCATTTATCCACAAACATCGCCACCGTGTCACTTTTCAGCTCTGCATCTTCTGGTATGCCGTATATTTTCAAATTGTTCCGTCTGGATCTCGATTCCAAATCATCCAGCTTTTCAATCATAAACGTGTGTTCTTTTATTATTTCCTGCATATCGCTTTTTGCCTCGGTACTCCAGAGCTCAAACTGCTCCGTGCGATTCACAACGGCGTCTATTTTATCATTTTGCTGTTTCTGATTAATGTCTTCTTTGAATTCTGTCAGCTCGTTTTTTATTTGAGTGGCGATGTCCTCCTTAAAGATGGTCGAGTCGGTTTTCAGCTCGCTCCGCATGGCTTCGATGTGCTTGCCAATGCTGTCCAGATTAGCTTGTGGTTTAGCCATTGCTGTGCTAGCTTCTGCCGTTAGCCTGTCCTTTTCTTTCTTAATGTTAGTTTTTTCTTTACCTTGACGGTTCTCGCTTTTCTTATTCCTTGCTTTTGTTGACCCTCCGCTCATTATCAACTGTCCAGGATGTTTTATATGTTTTAATTTTCGAGTTAGGCAGAGTTTATTCTGTTGGCATAAGGGAGCTCACTGTTCAAGCGACCATGCTGATCAGCTGTCCGCAGGAAGTCTCTGTTGTGAGGTTTTTAAAGTTGTTTTCTTATAGTTTGCGAAACGCCGCTGTGTCAAATGTCCTACTTGGGTTGCCGTACGTTGCTGTCCCATATGGCGGACACACTCACAAATCGTGTATGTTTTCAGTTCAGTTCTTGTGTGTTTTCTTTGTATGCCTTTCAGCAGGATTATGGAGTAAATACCGGCCCAATGTTCATAAACATGTGTGGTGGTGATACTTCATGTTTAAGGGCGAGGGTTAGCATAGCAAGGGTTAGCATAGCAATGGTTAGCATAGCAAGGGCCAAAGGGAAAACTATTTTTGGAGTGGACCCAAATTATAGCGTTGAAGATTATTTTCATAAAATGGCCGCAGCTGCTTTTCTTATCTCTTTTCCTTTCTGTCCTGTTTTTAGCTGTTAGAGTTACGTGTTAGATTTCTGAGGTAAAGTTGCAGCCTCGACAAGTAACACAGATATTTGTGACACCCAAAACATTTTAAAAATAATTTAACAAAGGCAAATTGCTGGAACTTCATCAGAGTCTGCTCTGAATTTGAAGGTCCAGATGAAGCAGAAAGCCCAAAACTCCCCAATAAATGAGTTAATGTGTTCAGGCGTTAGAGTTGTGAAGTGACTTTAATGTGTTTGGAAGAAGTTACAAAAGTAAAATTGAAGACTGTCCAACAAACAAATATTAACATCCTTTAAAATCTTTACTTACAAAGAGACGTTTCCAATCCCAACTCATGAGACTATTTAATGAAGGGTTTGTGTTGCTGGCAGAGCATCACTCCAGTTCAAAGGAGACTTAAAGAAGTCAAATCAATGCACTGCGTTATAAATACTGCACGAGAGTAGAATAGAGACTGTTTGAGATGTAATATATGAGACTAGAATCACAACGCAGAAAGAACATTGCAAAAGGGTGGGGTTAATAAAGTCAAGGGTTCATCTGGTAGACTTATGTAACACACACAATGTTAAACTTGATGTTGAATGTTACTCTTAATTGGTTAACTCCATTAATTCCACCAGCCAAAGGTTCTGGCTCCCGCTCGTTAAGTCAGCAGTAACAGTGCGAGCCAAATCTATGACAGGCTAATTTCAGCTCATTCATTAAATTACATTGCGGGCACAGAACGGCTTAATTACATGATGGTTATTGTGAGCCGTGTCCCAGGTGGAAGCCAGTGACTCTCAACATGTTAATATTTCATGTCATGTTTCATAATTTAACGCTGACATAATTGGACATGCATGGTGGCACAACGGACCACAAACTGTCAGGATGGGATTTGCCTGACCTTTAAATTATACCCATGATATATCATAGTTAAACATTCAGACATGAACTCACAATTCAACTTGTGGATAGGAAAACACATTGGTCTGATTCACTACAAAAACTCGATATCTCAACCAGTATCTTAGTCTAACATCTAGTCAGAATATGTCTCTACTCCTGATATGAGACACAATCACTTCAGAAGTGACACTGCAGTGAGATATCAGGTCTTGCTTTTAGACAATGCATCATCTTGTTAAGTCAAACAATCTTATGTTGAGTTGTATCTCAAATGAAACACATTGTACAGATTGATTAGAAACTCACCAGCTACATGTAACATCAGAAAACAGAACACTTTTGAGCATTTCCGGCTTATTTTGTAACGAAGCATTTCCCGATTCGATCAAATATAGTTCAACATGAGTTCTCCAGATAATTACAAGATCTGATTTATCTAAATATCCCTTCTTATTTCAAGACATCTTACCCAGCACATGTTCCCTTGTTCTATTGGCAGACCTACTTATTTCAATTCAGAACACCTTGTTTTCATTATTGTTGAACTTGTTTTTGGAGCAGCATTTTCTCCAATGTTCTGTTCTAAATTATTAGGAGTGTTATAGATATAGAGCAGGGGTCGGAAACTTTTTTGATATGAAGTACAAAAATAATAATTGGGATTAGTGTGCCGATGATCGTGAACTGTCAGCAGGAGGGGGCTCGCTGCGGGGAAGCAGGACCTCATTCACCTGTCAGCGCAACTTACATGATGCCGTTTAAACACATTTAAATAATTGGTTTAAACGGCATAATAATAATAATGACGACCGTCCGTTCTGTGATTCTCCAGAACACACAGATGGCCGGTCCGCCCCTGTGAAGCATGTTATTTCAATGAGAGATGAGCAGATCGCCACTGGCCTTTCAACTACAGACACAGCCACGCTGAAACTGCGGCATTTGTACGGCTCCGTATGGGTACTGAAATTTGTGAAGTGTTTCCCTCCGTGGTGAAACGATCAGCACCACGGAGGCAAGCAACACACTCTCACTCCCTAATCGTCCAGGAGCGATGTTTGGTCAGTGTCCGTGGCGTCCAGTTGTGACGCTCCTAGGCTCCTTCAGCGTCATAAAGGGACGCAAATAGCTTTCAACTGATTGCAATGTATTCCCATCTGCGGCGGGATTTGACGCTCATGGAAGCACGGCATTCGTTTGTGTCGGCTGCCCTTAAAGGCAATGAGAGCGTCCATTCCCATTGGATAACGGAGAATTGTACACCCGGAAGTAAGTACTCCTCTTACTGTCGTTTGATTTTACAGTGATATCTGCACTACTCATCGACTAAAAAACACCAGATTATCCTTGATAATTACACAATATTGATTGGTTTAAATTGTGTGCAATGCTTTTGTATTTTTCCCCTTCGATTCGGAGAAACAAATATTTTTTCGGAGTAAAGGATGGCAGAAGACACTACACTACCCAGAATCCCCAGCTATCGTTTAGGACTACACCAGCATTGGCAAGCGGCAGAAAGTCACCTGGAGATAAATAGAGCGGGGCTGCGTTGCGTGCATGGTTTCCTTCTGCAGGTAACGGGGAGACGCGCTCTGGCAGCGGTATCGTTCAGGATCCGAAAATACAATTTTAATATTTTGCACACTTATTCCACTTATCCTAGTGTGCCACTGGTTACGGTGCCGCGATAGAGTTTCAACTTCTCCTACAAATTGTTTGCATGTTCTGCTATAAATCACTCCGTTTAGTAACATGTATGTTGGAGACCCAAGCTCTGGTCACTCTGTCATTCCTCATTCAGCAGGGATACTATAAAGTGAAGAGGAGGTCCTCACCCTGACATGACGATGAAGAAATCCAGTCGGTTCCACGTGTCCCCGAGGTAACAGCGGCGCCCGAAGATCCCCAGAGCGAGCATCTTTATAACCATCTCCAGAGCGAAGAAGATGTAGATAAAGACGTCAAAAGCCTGACAGGAAGACAAGGGGAGACAATGAGGAAAGGTGTCAAGCATATGAAAAAAGGAGCTTGGGGCGCCACAAAAAACACATTCGTCACCACTGCTAAGATTTATAGAAGTCCTCCTCGTCCATTGGTGATGCATGTGTTGTTTGTGTGACTAAAAAGCAGACACACTTTGTTAACACCACTCAGGGAATTGAATAGGCTTGAGAGGAAGCAACAACACCTTCACTAACGTGTCGCTAAGCCTGTGTTGTAAAGAAAACTGTCTTTATTTCACATTATCCATTTACAGAAGCAAAAACACATGTTATACATCTCCAGGTGAGCTGTGTGCATAAGGCACCCATCATTAAAGCTATCGTCATTCCCCAGTGTTTCAGTCCTGGTCCCACACCTCCAAAGTAACTCCTGTGTGTGTTGTATGAGCGGATGGAGTCCCACATGTCAATGGACACATAATCCGTGATGCAATGTTGGCCAATTACCTTTATAACCTGGAAGATGTTGACTTAATGTGTGAGTTTTGAAGGTGTATAATTCTGTCTTTACTCCTAGATATTTAACCTGTTCTGTGTGTTGATGTTTACGACCAACCCTGGCTCTGGTATCTCTCTCTTACGGCCCCGTCCACACAGCAGCTTTTCAAAAATCTTGAAAATCTTGGAGGTGGGCGTGTCTGACAGCTTGGGGATTTTTTGCGAGTAACGCAACCAACAACCAATCACATGAATCTCCCGCCCTCGGCATACAAAGCAAAAAACCCCGGGGATTTTATGCGAGCAATATATATATATATAAACTCCCCAAACAGGCGAAAACCTACCAGTTTCCCCCACTGCCTCTGCCACCTCCCTCCATGCCTGGTTCCTCCGGTTTGTATCCCGGTAATAGTTCTGGTCGTAAAGAACCGGGTGATTTGCTACCGTAATTTCTCATTTGGAATATGAGGAAAGGAACTGCGGTCTGGCTCTCCCTGCTTACACGCGGTTTGATTGGCTAGCGCTTCTACTGTCAGATTTGCATAAACGGATTTGATTGGCTGGCGCTTCCAGCTCAGCTTCAAAAGTTGAACATTGCTCAACTTTTGAATCCTGGAAATCCTGGAAATCTTCGCTTCGCTCCCCCACAATGCAGTTCGGCGAAAAGCGAGGCAAAGTGACGTCACCCCCATTCAAAGTCAATGGGCAGAGAAGCGTTGGAAGATTCGTCTAAAGCTGCTGTGTGGATGTACCGTTAAGGAATGGGAGGCTCCAGCTATCTTGATAAACCAGTCCAACTCTCGGTCACGAAATGGTTTACGGCTGTGGGAACGCTGGCTTCGAGGCCATTAAGGGTCAGACTCAAGTGATTCAGGGTGCCCAGCTGTTTAGTCTATCTCCCCAAATATGTTGTTTACTCTCTATGAACTAGTTAAAAGGGCTATCGAGAGAGAGGTGCGGCAGATTTGACATGGCAGCCCACCCGTGCAGTCAGAACCTTTGACTGTGTGACTTGTGATGTGAATTATTCGGCCGATACTTGTCATAAACATCAGTGTTTGACATCAAAGCTCCAGCTCTCCTCGTGTCTCTCTGAGTCCTGACTCTCCATCGCTGCAGAAGTTTCCCTTACAGGTGTAATATTCTTTTTAATATGTAAATAAATGATTGAGGCCTTCTTGTTATTGTTTGATGTTTAAAACTGTGTTTATTTCTCTGACTAACCCGTTGAATTTAATTTTCAGAGACCTGACAATGACCTAGTTGGCCGAGTTGTAATGAGAGGGTAGCGGGATTTTCATTTTGTTTGTGAAAGAGCTTTCCAAGTGTGATGTTTTATCCAACACACTCTCACTCCCTAAGCGTCCAGGAGCGACGTTTGGTCAGTGTCCGTGGCGTCCAATTGTGACGCTCCTAGGCTCTTTCAGCGTCATAAAGGGACGCAAATAGCTTTCGACTGATTGCAATGTATTCCCATCTGCGTCGGGATTTGACGCTCATGGAAGCACGGCATTCGTTTATGCCGGCTGCCCTTAAAGGCAATGTGAGCGTCCATTCCCATTGGATAACGGAGAATTGTACACCCGGAAGTAAGTACTCCTCTTACTGTCGATTGATTTTACAGTGATATCTGCACTACTCATCGACTAAAAAACACCAGATTGTCCTTGTTAATTACACAACATTGATTGGTTTAAATTGTGTGCAATGCTTTTGTATTTTTCCCCTTCGATTCGGAGAAACAAATATTTTTTCTGAGTAAAGGATGGCAGAAGACACTACACTACCCAGAATCCCCAGCTATGTCACATGATCTTCAAATTTCTCCCTGCAGAAAAAGAAAACATGGCCGAACTTCATTTTATTCTGGGTGGAAAATGCCTATTTTAAAGTTAGTTTGGCCATTAATATGCGTTTTGATGTCATTTGATGCGAAATATGAGTTGTTATTTCAGATTATGTGTGCAGTGGATGTACACGATCTTTAGTTTGCTAGTTATTACGAAGATTACTTCAGGAAATCGCGATGTTTTCATTGTTACCAAGGTGGTTGCTAGGGACGCTGCTATCGATATTATTTCTGTTATGTTGTGTAACTGTTTAATGGTGTTATCTTTATTGCTACCCCCTTCCCCGTCAATGTATAGTGTTGGTCCACAGCCTAAACATATTAGTTTAACAAAATCCGCATCTAAAGATAGCCTACGTTATTTCCCCCCTGTGCAATTCCAGTCTCACATCTCAGAGAACACCGTCATTAACAAATACCGGAAACAGACCAAAATAATAATAATACCTTATTCCGAGTGTGTTTGCTTTTCTATTTGAAAGTCATCACATAACGGCATTGTAATACACGGTTCGGCTGCATTACATATTACATATCTGCCGTAGTTCTGTATTTATAGAGCCCTGATGAGAAGACAAACATGAGGAACTGGAAACGTGACGTGGATCATAAATATATCAGCCATTAAACAACATCTTACATTTCTTTTCACACAATACGTCTCCTTGCAGTATCAACACTAATTCGGCTCACTTTTATATTTGATCCAGTTGGTAGATAGGCTGTATTTACACCATAACGGTGCACAGCTGATATAAAGGGACACCTGGTGGTTAAAGCATGTTATTGAATTTCAATATTTTTATTATTAGATATTAATACGATCCCTATAAAGTATATTCATTACTCGTTATTCTCTACTAATTGTTAATTAAAGACTGTATGTAATGACTATTTTGCACATCCCTTTCAAGATTTCAAGATTTTCTAAGGTTTATTGACATATCATATAGGCCTACACAACTGTGGTGTAGTTCTGCACTGAATGAAAAACTTGGGTTGCAGGTTCCTCAATAGTGCATTACAAGACATCTATCAATATTTGTGCATACCTCCAGCAATGTTAACTATGTTGAAGCACTTATTTTAACTGATATTATACATAATGTATTATACTATAAGATGTATGTAGATATTTCATCTCCGGCCTTGTCAGGTATTGAACAATCAATAAATAAAGAACACAGAATTGTTGAATATAAAACACAGAATTTATGTGATTATACTAAATGATTTTCAAATAAACACAACTGCATATTTAACTGTTACACATGCTGATGTAACGCAAATGTTCCAACTTGGGATCAATAAAGTATATCTTATCTTAAGCTGATCGATGGCTACTGCCATATTTGCAAAATGTGCCTCTGAACCTTGACAAGTGCATGTTTCAGGCTTATCAATTAATGTAATGTAATGTTATCACAGGGGTCACACACATAAGACCAGCTGTTAAATAAAGCTCTTCTGACCTTAGCTGGCATGTGGGTATATATTAATACTGCCCATTATGGGCACAAGCAATTTTCACCCATTTATTAATTATATGTTTCAAATGTGAGTGTTTCCTGTCCCCTAAACCTCCAGGGATGTACACAGTTTAATACTGGCAACTTCTTATTATGGGAAATACGAAAACGTCTTTTAAAACTACAACTCCCAGTAGAGACGTGCCATAGAGAACATGTTGCGAAACAGAATAGCCAGCATGTGTAGTTCTGGGGACGGGGTGGGGGAGGGGGGACGTGGTGGACCCGTTCAAATCCAGTTTTGGACAGTCTGCCGTGGTTCCATCCCATTTCAAGTGCTGTTCGAGAATCGGCTTAATCCTCGGAGCACACTCTCCAATCACAGAGCTTGAGGACTATCACGGGGTTTGTCAAGAGCACATGGTGTAGTCCAAACGATAGCTGGGGATTCTGGGTAGTGTAGTGTCTTCTGCCATCCTTTACTCCTGGGAATGGACGCTCACATTACCTTTAAGGGCAGCCGACATAAACGAATGCCGTGCTTCCATGAGCGTCAAATCCCGACGCAGATGGGATACATTGCAATCAGTTGAAAGCTCTTTGCGTCCCTTTATGACGCTGAAGGAGCCTAGGAGCGTCACAATTGGACGCCACGGACACTGACCAAACGTCGCTATTGGACGCTTAGGGAGTGAGAGTGTGTTGTTTTATCACCTGCATTTCACCTTTCAACAAGGCTTAATATGAGTGGAAAGGTATACACTACATCTCTTCTTTGGTAAGTGGATGAACCAACCCTCAAGTTCCAGTTATTGGTAGACTACTGGGGGTAGGAGACACTTTCAATCATAAGCTTAAAACTCCACACGAGGTGCAAGACGAATCCAAGACGTCCCAACAAGAAGAATCAAATTGTTATAAATCGGCTAAACATACTTATTTTCTCATATCTTTGCATTTTCTAGCAACAATAACTGCATCTTCTTTTGACCTATAATACTGTTGGGATTTTCTAAGTGTGAGAAAAGGAGGTCATTTGTTCGGTGAACTGCTCACAACGTGTGGAGATGAGAAATAAACAGCTTCCGGTGAAACGACCAATGGAAAAACAGCAACTTGCTGATGCATCGGGTTCATCCCGACTGCTGACAACAACACACAGATGCATGAGGGGAAAGCTCCGTTTCATGACTGATCTTCATCAAATGGCCACTTTGGGCCGATGCAAAGCTGCAGTGAAAGAACTCGATCCTCTCAGGGAGGCTCCAGCCACACCAACGTCGGGGTACAATTCAGAAAATCTGCTCAAACATGTCTTGAAACACAGATCTATGAATCTGGGCATTAGGCAAGGCGACTGTATTTATATAGCACTTTTCAGCACGTGGCGATTCAAAGCGCTTTACAGATTAAAAGCAAAAGACATTTAAGAACAAATACAGTATAAATACATTATTAAAAAGGCATTTAAAAACAGGCATAAAAAGCATAATGAAATAAATACATAAACACAGCAGGTACAGAATAGTCCATGGCATCTATGAAGGTCTGAAGTCATCTTTCCTAACTGAAGGACTTTACTATAAATATAGAACCGTTAGTCATTACAAAAACTATAAAGATAGTTGATTATGTTTCTGCTGAATGGCTCCTTTTGGGAAATTGATTCATTTGTCAAATTCAAATAAAAACCCAGCTTCCTGAGAGTTTGATGCTATTGTTGGTATTTCTTTATTGAGTCAGGCTCAGTGAGTTTACGTTTATACAGTCAATATTTTTATTTATTTTCCCCTTTCCCCCCTCCCGGTCCTAGCTAGTACATTCAATAACTAACTAAATAAAATAGATACATGTAAAAGTAAAGTAATGCAGAAGATAATATTAAAAGAAAACGTATAGATAAGGGAATACAGAATAGTAACAGTAATACATGTACCCATATACTCACATACGTATACCCACATGTACACATGCACATACATACACGTACCTACATACATACATGTATACAAAGACAGAACAAATAAATTAAAAAAATGAATAACAAAAACAAACAAAATGAAAAATGAAAAAAAACATACATTCATAGTTCCCCCCCTTTCTTCTTAATGTCGTGTCTTAAGTTCAGCCATGTTACATTATTACATTACATTGCATTTAGCTTTTATCCAAAGCGACTTACAATAAGTGCGTTCGACCAACAAAATACAAACTTGAAGAAAACAGAATCATAAAGTACATCAGGTTTCATAGAGCAAATCATTTCAAGTGCTACTCAACTGGCTTTAGGTAAGCCAGCCCTTTGTTAGTATATAAGTGCTTTGTTAGTAGTTCTATCCTCGAGGTGGAGTCGAGAGAGATGAGTTTTCAGTCTGGAAGGTCTGTAAGCTATCTGCTGTCCTGATGCCAATGGGGAGCTCATTCCACCATCTTGGAGCCAGGATAGCAGGCTACCATAGAGCCCCAGACAGATTCAAATAGTTCTGAGGAGCCCCTCAGGTTATATTTAATCTTCTCCAAGTCTTTCTTTAACCTAGTAAACACAAATACGTTTTCACTTTGAATTATTGTAGACAAAGAGGCCACATGGAGTCCTTTGAAATGATCAGGCCCATTGTTCACTATTTGCAGACATCTTACGGGCCAAAAACGGTCTGAAAAGTATTCGTGAAGACTTGATTTAATGGAGAGCTGATTGATTTTCTGTTGAGCGGTTAGTGGCATATTTTTGGCAAACATTCGCTGCTTTCAGCTCATTGGATTTAATAGTTTGATAGTAGTTTTGCAAAATGAATTTGGAATTGGATTTGGATGTGAAGCGGCCACATAGTGTCTTCTACAGATACGTATTTATTGCACATATTTCACTATTTCCAGAGATTGAAGAGGCCAAAAAATCCGATAGATACTCGGTTGAAAAAAAAGGGCTGCAAACTAGCAATTATTTGTATTGCACGAATGTACATTTCTCAAAGTTATTGAAGTGATATTTTGTATATATTGATTGCTGTGCTTTTTGTCATGTCGTAATGTATAAATATGTCTGTACACACCAACTGAAAGATTGACAACAAAGTTGACTTTGACTGACTTTGAAGACACTTCTGTAGGACGAGCAAAGGCAGGCTGTGCTGAGGGTCAGATTCGGATTCAGACAAAGATTTTAGCTTTGTTTCAAGACATCAAGTAAATCGCCCTATTGGGGATGAGAGGGGGGTTTCACCCTGTTAACATCGTATCATAGTGAAGGTGAGGGTGTGATCCTCTGCTGCACCAGGACACTTGTAAAAGGCAAGACAGGTTTCCTTCCTCCTTGTTTACTCCACTTCTTTCCTCCTTGTTTACTCCACTTCTTTCCCTGTCTTCCTCCGAGTCTTCTCTCAATCTTTACCCTCCCTCTTTCCCTCCAAAGGCAGCTGCCAATGTCTTACTTCCATCTCTATTCCTACAAACATTGTATTTATATTCTTTCCGCTCTCGTTCCCTGACAACTTCATATCTCCATTTCTCTCCGCAAAGCCACTTATCTCCATTAAACCTGTATTTTCTCTCCCCGGTTGAGCAGTTTGCAGTAAACGCCGGGGTAATGGGAAATCATTTGTTTGTGCAGTAATCAGAGATAAGCTTCACATCGACTTCCCCCAGGCCCCTCCCCCACTCCACTCCCAGCTTTAATCAAGCATCTAATTAAACGACGAGAGCAGAACAATCCAAATAAATCAAAGATCGCAGCTTGCTAATGCGTGTTATTGCTGTTGTGAGCAGAAAGCCCAGATTAGCTGCTGTTCTTCTCCGCGTGTACCGGGGGATTAGAGACGAGCTGACCCGCTCGCCGTTGCCTGTAATTTCATTTTCAGAGAGAAGTACTTGAGGCTACATGTTCTGAATCCGAACCAATGATGTGATTATGTGTTTAGTCGGGAAAAACGTCCTACTCAGCAGTCCTGGAGGATTGCACGAATCCAGCACTGGAGTACTAATGCGGATAGAAACAGGTAAAGATTGCAACTTTGACCTTTGTCGAACGGAAAAGATGTATGAGTTGCTACCGTTTGTAAAGTTCACTGAACCAAGAGAGACGAATACTCGACCAAATGTCAAAAGTACATCCCTCCTCTGACATTTACACAGCTTTCTTTCTAACGCCTCTTAATCCAGGTCCCTTTCTATCATTAGGATTTCTATAATACTTATCATACTTTGGCGGGTACGGTGCGTCTATAAGTGAGCGTACTTTATTTGTGATATATAGTATGTTTAGCCCAATCCATTCTTTAATTTAGAGTCTGGTACTGACATCGAAAATAATATATATACGGTACCTGTATATTGTAAATTTTCCACATTTTCCAATTCCACATGTGCGCTAACAAGACATGTCTTCAGCCATGCTAGTGCTTTAAACAGAATGCTAATATCAGTATGCTAACATCAGTATGCTAACGTGCTAAGAATGGCAATGCTAATTTGCTGATGTTGTGCAGTATTAAGCTTCCTCATCTTAGTATAGTGTGAATGTCAGTGGCAAGTACCTAAGTAAGTACATTTATCACGTACAGTACTTAAGAACATCTTTGAAGTACTTGCCCTTTAGTTGATTTGTTCTATATTGCTACTTTATACGTCCAGTGCATTTCATTCAAAAAGGGAAACCAAAACATGTTTTTTTACAGCTTTCGTTACGCCTCAGATTAACAACAAAAACACAATACTTTAAAAAATATATATATCTCTAAATATTAAACTAGTAAAATGACTGTTTAAGTTTACTCACAATTAGGTACAATTATCAAATGTATTACACCATTATAGGTGTAGGGGAAACTTCTGTAGCAATGGAGAGTCAGGACTCGGAGAGACACGAGGAGAGCTGGAGCTCTGATGGAGTCAGGACTCAGAGACACGAGGAGAGCTGGAGCTCTGATGGAGTCAGAACTCAGAGACACGAGGAGAGCTGGAGCTCTGATGGAGTCAGGACTCAGAGAGACACGAGGAGAGCTGGAGCTCTGATGGAGTCAGGACTCAGAGACACGAGGAGAGCTGGAGCTCTGATGGAGTCAGGACTCAGAGACACGAGGAGAGCTGGAGCTCTGATGGAGTCAGAACTCAGAGACACGAGGAGAGCTGGAGCTCTGATGGAGTCAGGACTCAGAGAGACACGAGGAGAGCTGGAGCTCTGATGGAGTCAGGACTCAGAGACACGAGGAGAGCTGGAGCTTTGATGGAGTCAGGACTCAGAGACACGAGGAGAGCTGGAGCTTTGATGGAGTCAGGACTCAGAGACACGAGGAGAGCTGGAGCTCTGATGGAGTCAGGATTCAGAGACACGAGGAGAGCTGGAGCTCTGATGGAGTCAGGACTCAGAGACACGAGGAGAGCTGGAGCTCTGATGGAGTCAGGACTCAGAGACACGAGGAGAGCTGGAGCTCTGATGGAGTCAGGACTCAGAGACACGAGGAGAGCTGGAGCTCTGATGGAGTCAGGACTCAGAGACACGAGGAGAGCTGGAGCTCTGAAGGAGTCAGGACTCAGAGAGACACGAGGAGAGCTGGAGCTCTGATGGAGTCAGGACTCAGAGAGACGAGGAGAGCTGGAGCTCTGATGGAGACAGGACTCAGAGACACGAGGAGAGCTGGAGCTCTGATGGAGTCAGGACTCAGAGACACGAGGAGAGCTGGAGCTCTGATGGAGTCAGGACTCAGAGACACGAGGAGAGCTGGAGCTCTGATGGAGACAGGACTCAGAGACACGAGGAGAGCTGGAGCTCTGATGGAGTCAGGACTCAGAGAGACACGAGGAGAGCTGGAGCTCTGATGGAGGCAGGACTCAGAGAGACACGAGGAGAGCTGGAGCTCTGATGGAGTCAGGACTCAGAGACACGAGGAGAGCTGGAGCTCTGATGGAGACAGGACTCAGAGACACGAGGAGAGCTGGAGCTCTGATGGAGTCAGGACTCAGAGACACGAGGAGAGCTGGAGCTCTGATGGAGTCAGGACTCAGAGAGACACGAGGAGAGCTGGAGCTCTGATGGAGTCAGTACTCAGAGACACGAGGAGAGCTGGAGCTCTGATGGAGTCAGGACTCAGAGACACGAGGAGAGCTGGAGCTCTGATGGAGTCAGGATTCAGAGACACGAGGAGAGCTGGAGCTCTGATGGAGTCAGGACTCAGAGACACGAGGAGAGCTGGAGCTCTGATGGAGTCAGGATTCAGAGACACGAGGAGAGCTGGAGCTCTGATGGAGTCAGGACTCAGAGACACGAGGAGAGCTGGAGCTCTGATGGAGTCAGGACTCAGAGACACGAGGAGAGCTGGAGCTCTGATGGAGTCAGGATTCAGAGACACGAGGAGAGCTGGAGCTCTGATGGAGTCAGGACTCAGAGACACAAGGAGAGCTGGAGCTCTGATGGAGTCAGGACTCAGAGACACGAGGAGAGCTGGAGCTCTGATGGAGTCAGGACTCAGAGACACGAGGAGAGCTGGAGCTCTGATGGAGTCAGGACTCAGAGACACAAGGAGAGCTGGAGCTCTGATGGAGTCAGGACTCAGAGACACAAGGAGAGCTGGAGCTCTGATGGAGTCAGGACTCAGAGACACGAGGAGAGCTGGAGCTCTGATGGAGTCAGGACTCAGAGACACGAGGAGAGCTGGAGCTCTGATGGCAAACACCGACGGTTTATTTTGAGTTTCGGCCGGAGAGTTGACAGGTGGTGTGTCACGAGCTGACACAGCGGTTGCCAAACCAATTCTGAGGAACTCTTTCTGCAGCTCAAGGTTTTAACTAGTTCAGAGTGTAATAATCAACATTCCTCATCAGTGAGACTAAACATTATGGACCCTGAATCTAGAGCTCTCGTCCATAGGAAAGAATGTGTGCCAGGGAACCTTCGTCCCTGAACAGTAAACTACCTCATGGCGGCTTGTGCTCGGTCATAGACTGACAACAACAATGCACCCAAGCTGCCCCTCCTCAAGAGAGATAGCAGCAATACCCAAGCTCCTCCCCCTTAAGAGAGATAGCAGCAATACCCAAGCTCCTCCCCCTTAAGAGAGATAGCAGTAATACACAAGCTCCTCCCCCTTAAGAGAGACAGCAGTAATACCCAAGCTCCTACCCCTTAAAAGAGATAGCAGTAATACCCAAGCTCCTACCCCTTAAGAGAGATAGCAGTAATACACAAGCTCCTCCCCCTTAAGAGAGATAGCAGTAATACCCAAGCTCCTCCCCCTTAAGAGAGACAGCAGTACTACCCAAGCTCCTACCCCTTAAGAGAGATAGCAGTAATATACAAGCTCCTCCCCCTTAAGAGAGACAGCAGTAATACCCAAGCTCCTACCCCTTAAGAGAGATAGCAGTAATACCCAAGCTCCTACCCCTTAAGAGAGATAGCAGTAATACACAAGCTCCTCCCCCTTAAGAGAGATAGCAGTAATACCCAAGCTCCTCCCCCTTAAGAGAGACAGCAGTACTACCCAAGCTCCTCCCCCTTAAGAGAGATAGCAGCAATACCCAAGCTCCTCCCCCTTAAGAGAGATAGCAGTAATACACAAGCTCCTACCCCTTAAGAGAGATAGCAGTAATACCTAAGCTCCTCCCCCTTAAGAGAGATAGCAGCAATAAACAAGCTCCTCCCCCTTAAGAGAGATAGCAGTAATACTCAAGCTGCCCCTCCTTAAGAGAGATAGCAGCAATATCCAAGCTCCTCCCCCTTAAGAGAGATAGCAGCAATACCCAAGCTCCTCCCCCTTAAGAGAGATAGCAGTACTACCCAAGCTCCTCCCCCTTAAGAGAGATAGCAGTAATACTCAAGCTGCCCCTCCTTAAGAGAGATAGCAGCAATACCCAAGCTCCTCCCCCTTAAGAGAGATAGCAGTACTACCCAAGCTCCTCCCCCTTAAGAGAGACAGCAGCAATACCCAAGCTGCCCCTCCTTAAGAGAGATAGCAGCAATACCCAAGCTCCTCCCCCTTAAGAGAGATAGCAGTAATATCCAAGCTCCTCCCCCTTAAGAGAGATAGCAGCAATACACAAGCTCCTCCCCCTTAAGAGAGATAGCAGTACTACCCAAGCTCCTCCCCCTTAAGAGAGATAGCAGCAATACCCAAGCTCCTCCCCCTTAAGAGAGATAGCAGTACTACCCAAGGTCATCCCCCTTAAGAGAGATAGCAGTAATATCCAAGCTCCTCCCCCTTAAGAGAGATAGCAGCAATACCCAAGCTCTTCCCCCTTAAGAGAGATAGCAGTACTACCCAAGCTCCTTCCCCTTAAGAGAGATATCAGTAATATCCAAGCTCCTCCCCCTTAAGAGAGATAGCAGTACTACCCAAGGTCATCCCCCTTAAGAGAGATAGCAGTAATATCCAAGCTCCTCCCCCTTAAGAGAGATAGCAGTACTACCCAAGCTCCTCCCCCTTAAGAGAGATAGCAGTAATATACAAGCTCCTCCCCCTTAAGAGAGATAGCAGCAATACACAAGCTCCTCCCCCTTAAGAGAGATAGCAGTATACCCAAGCTCCTCCCCCTTAAGAGAGATAGCAGCAATACACAAGCTCCTCCCCCTTAAGAGAGATATCAGTAATACCCAAGCTCCTCCCCCTTGAGACAGATAGCAGTAATATCCAAGGCCGTATAACTATGCCGTGGGAAAGGAGACAGTGAGAGGAGAAAAACATGAACTGTGTCGACGGTTAAATACCTAAGCAAATTATTCCCTAACAATAGGTAGAAAGTTCTCTAATGTGTTAGAACATAATCATGCATTTCTTTGTCTACAAAACTACAATTCTATTGAAAATCTAATTGTGATACTTTAGCTTCATCTTTTGATAATACTTCTGTACATAAGTGAGATTTGAATGTAGGACTCAACATGGGTTTACTAGGAGGTTTAAGTAAATGTTCTTCCATTACTAGCGTTAGCATGACTTTATTACTGGCCCTGCACATTAGTTCTCAATGGTGTCACACATATATCTAACCAGAGAGTAAAACATCATTACTGAAGGTGAAAACTGATTACAATCTTTTAGCTCTGGAGGTTTCAATCCGCCCACGTCTTCAAAGTATTTATGAGCGATGCTACTATTACTAAAGACACTTCAGGACTCAAGAGTAAGAGCCTTGCTAGATCTGTGTTCAAACTGGAGTGCTCGTTTGAGCTTGTAATTTGTGCTGAAGGACGTCATTTGCATGCAGTTCTCTTTCGGAGGGCTTCTTATTGATCCTCGAGCATTTCCTATTCAGCGAGATGAAACCCTCGTTGTCTCTACGGAACAACATGTGATGTCGGTGCAGATTCTTCACCCATCCAGGTCACAGGATAGCTGGAGGGAAGTCAAATGCAAATTCCTTGAAGGTGTTTCAACGCACATCCTCGAGGCGTCTTTGGTAACAAACTATTATTTGAGTTTCTTTTGATTGTTGCAGAACAAACAAAGATGCAGGAAAACTTAAATTCACTTAATATGCAAACCATGGTTTCCCTTTCTTTCCATGCATCCATTATTTACCAATATATGCATAAAGAGACAAGCTGTCAAGAAGAACAAAAGGAATAGCATGTCATTTTAAAGTCATTTGGGCCCTAAGAACTATCCACTGATCCCGTGGCAGGCGGAGGACATCTATAAACCTTAACTAACCAACAGTTTGAACATGACCAGAGGGACAACTAATATTTGTAATTTCGCTGAACCACCCTACGGCAGACAGGATGAAACCCTAAAGGCTCAGACTCCATAAGATTTGCGAAGTCCGTCCGGGAACATCAGTGTGAAACTCGCAGGCTGTATTCCAGCGGAGGGAGGGGGAAGTCAAATGTTTGGTTTTTTGATGAACCGACAATCTCAGTTTCAGATACTAGTTGACTAAAACTGTGGCTTTCAGGGAAAAACAGGCTTAAACATGTCAGGATGTCTGTGATCTCTGCACATGTTTTCGCTAAAACGACACTTTATTGTTTTGGCTTTTAATACTGTTCAAAGTGTTCAATTAAATAATGTTGGTCGTCGAAGGAAAAGGCAAACAATCCTGAATTTGCTTAAATGCAAACCATGTGTTCCCATTGTCTTCATTGGTTTAGAAATATACGCTAACTGGCTAAATGACTAAGCTATTGGTGTGAAACTCACCAACAGGGATTATTCTAGCGAGGGGGAAAGTAAATATATTTGCTATTTCGATGAACTTCAGTTACTAGTTGACCACGGTTTAAAACTTTGGCTTTCAGGAAAATAATCTGCTTAAATGTTTCAGTAATGACCGAAAGAACGAGATCGGATACAAGCGGCCGAGATGGGTTTTCTCCGCAGGGTGGCTGGCGTCTCCCTTAGGGATAAGGTGAGAAGTTCGGTCATCAGGGAGGGACTCGGAGTTGAGCCGCTTCTCCTTCGCGTCGAAAGGAGCCAGTTGAGGTGGTTCGGGCTCCTAGTTAGGATGCCACCTGGGCGCCTCCCTAGGGAGGTGTTCCAGGCACGTCCAGCTGGGAAGAGACCGAGGGGTAGACCTAGGACCAGGTGGAGGGATTATATCTCTTCGCTGGCCTGGGAGCGCCTTGGGATCCCCCAGTCAGAGCTGGTTGATGAGGGGAAAGGGACGTTTGGGGCTCTCTGCTGGAACTGATACCCCCGAGACCCGACCACGGATAAGCGGGAGAAGATGGAAGGAAGGATGTTTCAGTAATTTCTGTATTCTTTGCTCGTTTATTTGCAAAACGACTGTTTATTGTTTCTTCAAAGTGTCTAAGAAAGGCACAATATCCTCAAATGCAAACCATGTGTTCCCATTGTCTCCATTGGTTTAGAAATATACGCTATCAGTGTGAAACTAACAGGGTTTATTCTAGTGGGGGGGGGGGGGGAGTAAAGATATTTGCTATTTCGATGAACCAACAATTTCCTTTTCAGTGACTAGTTGACCAGGGATTAAAACTGTGGCTTTAGGAAGAAAACAAATGCTTAAACATTTCAGGACTTCTGTGATCTTTGCAAATGTTTCCCAAAACGACTGTTAATTTGTTTGTCCTTTGACACCGTTCAAAGTGTCTAAGAAAACAGTGTTGGTCGTCGAAGGAAAATGCAAACAATCCTGAATTATCTCAAA
Organism: Pseudochaenichthys georgianus; assembly: GCF_902827115.2. NCBI lineage: Eukaryota > Metazoa > Chordata > Actinopteri > Perciformes > Channichthyidae > Pseudochaenichthys > Pseudochaenichthys georgianus. The sequence goes on from NC_047503.1 coordinate 48,510,395, forward strand.
GGCAAACCACGTGTTCCCATTGTCTCCATTGGTTTAGAATATACGCTAACTGGCTAAATGACTAGCGAAGCTCCCGGGGTTTCAGATCCACGCGGTGAGAGCTTATAGATTGCGCTGGTGAGGCACAATTGAAATCAGGGTATCGAACAACAGATTTTCTGAGAGCCCCGTATTGACTGACGATGCAGCGCACTAAATCCATGCTGGTATTGAACGGGATCTATAGATACTGGGAGGAGAGATTCTATTCGGTCCAACCCCCAGGGAGCAGAATCAATCCACTTTGTGCTGAGACATGATGAGAGAGAATAACGCCAGGCTGATTCAACAAGTGCTTCACCGACACACGTGGACACACTCGTGCACAGACACCCACTCAGGCGAACTTTGACATGAAGTGAGGCGGGGGGGGTCCTGAGTCCTGCCAGAAGACAAGGAAGCTGCCGGGGTGCCGTGCGTGAGAAAGACCTGCTCGCTGCACCATAAGGACCACATGCTTGCAGTGAGTCACCAGAGGAGCTATAAAAGTATGGGGGGGGGGAGGAAAGAAAGGGCACGAGAAGGAGGTTCTCAGTCTGGTAAATTCCAGTCATACCATCCAACAAAGTACCTGTAAGTGCCGAATGCTGAGTGCTGCGTCCAAAGTATATACATTTGACTATTTGTAGACTTTCACTGTTGAGAAAATAATCAGGACGTTTGTCAGCATGTGAAGAACCACGTAGGAATACATGAAAACATGAACGCACTTGACGGAAGCAATGTTTTAAAACGCTGCTCACTCGAATGTGAGGTCCTTTAAGTGTGCATGCTATCTGTGAATGTAATACACCTCCCACAAAGGCCACACACAGACTTATCAGGAACAACAAGTGCATATAGAAAACAGATGCATGTACTCTGCAATCAAGTTCAGCAAATACAAAAATACATATATGGATACATATCTCCATATATGGTAAACAGATATTGTCTTTTTTTATTTAGTAAAGTTAGACTGAAACAATTGTTTGCACACATGTAGTTAAAGGTCAGTTTCCTTGTGTCTTAATACTTGTTGATGTTGCAAAGGGAGCTGCTGGATTATTTCAGACTGGATACGACTTAACTTTGCTGTCATTTATGGTTATTTATAAAAAGAAGAAGAAGAAGAAGAAGTAAGAAACCACCAAAGCTCGTGTTTCCTTACTAGTCATCCTAGGTACCTTACATTGTGTACTAGTGATCCTAGGTACCTTACATGGTGTACTAGTGATCCTAGGTACCTTACATTGTGTGCGCTGCTACTTCCCTCTTCTATAGTCAGTCCGTTCTTGTGGGGGTGATACCGTATGTAAAACAGGTATGGCTGTGTGTAGGTGTGTAGGTTTTGGTCACGCATGCTTCTCCACAGCAGAGATGTGTGCATGGAGAGCCTCTGATCAAATATACATGACCCTGTGTAACTATTTATTTATAGCGCACTTTCAAACCGTAGTGACAAAGTGCTTCCGGGAAGAGAAACACAATCTTCAGCCACGCAGTAACGAAGCTGTAACGCTCATTGAAGGTCAACTAGTAAGACATATAACAGTTAAAGCGCAGAAATAGTTTTGGGTCCAGCTGTGGTAACATTTATGTAGTAAGGAAAGCCTTATTATTTTAACTAGCTAGAATATTTTAGAGTGCTTATATAATATCTTTCATTTTATTTGCAATTGTTAATTGTCTTTTCCACTTTTTAAATGTGTTTAAGTATTTGTATTTTAATGTCTTGACACACTTCTGTTTCTCTAACAAAATCATTTCCCACATTGGGATCAATAAAGTATCTGTCCATAAACAGATCAATACAAAGTAACGGCTAGTGAACGCATTCATTGGTTAAGGGGGCTTGATTGATTGGTTGATTGGTTGATTGATTTATTGATTGATTGATTGATTTATTGATTGATTGATTGCTTGATACATTTATTTCCAACAAGTAAAATAAATAATTACAAAACAAATGTTGCAGCGCATAGTCATGTGAGAGAAATCAAAACAAAAAATGACATTTACAACAACAACAACAACAACAACAGCATTCGCAACATAAACAGTGCCACATCTAGTGTTCGCAAAGTAATGAGAAGAAGTATCATTTATTTAATCTCAAACCCTTGTCCCTAAATGATTTATTTATAATCTATAATCTGAAATAATTATCATTTTATGCATTATTATTGTTATTATTGTTATTATTAATCTGCTTTACCTGTTGATTGACATATATACATATACACACATACCAGGGTTTCCGCTAGGATTTTTTCTCGCCGGTCAAATGTCCGGGCAGAATTTATTTTACCGGACAAATGTGAAACTTACCGGTCATATTTCAATAATAATAATAATAGTTGTGTAGCAGAGTTTCCGTTAGCAGGTAATTTACCGGACTATGAGCAGATATGCTTCAGTTTAAAACTCAGTTCACGGGGCTCATTTTTATATTGCTTCAGTTTATAATCGTAACAGATCGAAAAATTCAGATTCATTTTTCAATAAATTATTCCACAAACAACAAACAACAGAATTATTACATTCAAACAAACTACTTGTAGTAGATAACGTACATTATTCAAAAGTTGACATTACATTTGGATAATAACACGGGAGAAACGGATCCTCTCTTTTCCCCTCTCCCTCCCTCTCTCCCTCCCTCTCACTCTCTCTCTCTCTCTCTCTCTCTCTCTCTCTCTCGACAGCCCGTCAGTTTCTCAAGCAGCTCCTGCAGCTCGCTAAACAGAGGGCGGGGCTTCAGGTGATTATGCAGAGCTGTGTGTCTCCAGACTCAGCAGCTGATCTGATCTCTCTCTCGCTCCAGTTACACTTCACTCGCGTTTATGTCCACATCGATCAGATCCAGCTCTCCTGATCGGCCTTTATAGAGAGCACCGATCAAACTATTAAGAGTGAATATCGGCCGATAATGACCGGTGGCCGATCGATCGGAGCCTCCCTAATTATTACCAGACATTTTGACCGGTTTTTAATCAATTTTACCAGCTAAAAACCGGTAATTACCGGCTAACGGAAACCCTGACACATACATACTCTGATATACATATATGCACACAGGCTGCATTGTTTGTTCAAATAAAAACTTGAGTAATAGCAATCAAACCTAAATGTCTCCTAAATGTCTCTGTATTGAATCTCCTGCACTCTGGATTGAAGGATTCATTATAATTGTAATCAGGAAAACTGGGTCAGTCCATGGATCGGTCAAACAAACAACGACTCTCCTTACACACCTAGGGCCTGTACTACGAAGCTGGTTCAACCTAACCTGGATATGTTTGAGTTAGCCGGTTGGCCTGATCCAAAACATACGCGCTCTCGCTAAGCGGTCCTACGACGCGGGTTATCAAGTGGATCGCTCAAGCCAGCCGTGTCCTATCTAGCTAGGTGCGCGTTCACATGAAAGGGGCGGGGCTAGCAACATTCGACCAATCACAAACATGGAGAAACCCCGAGTTTCCCCTGAATTTAGCCGGCTAAGCGAAAGTCCTGCTTCGTAGTATACCCCCCTGCTGTGACTAATATCATACTTTTATTTTAATATTTAGCTGGAAATATGCCCTTCAACAGTGTTTGAGCTGTACCGTCCCCTTGTATATGTTCTACTCTTTAGTTCTGTTTTATTTCTATTTTTGAAATGTTTATATTATATAATTGTATATTGTCTACTGTTTTGAATTTCCTAAGACAACAAGTGCGTACTTGTTTATAAAAACATTCATACAAAACTTCACACACCACCAAATAGAGTTATTACCTTTGAGATAAAACAAAAAAAGACGGCGATTGACATTTTTTGGGGGGGGGGATTTAAAGTGTTTGGCAACATTATGTTCAAAATATATGTGTTTGAGTGTTTGTTTTAGTACACTTGTGAGGACTTATTGACAGACAACCCTAACCCTCCTAATGGCCTATACTTCATACTGTGTGTGTGTGTGTGTGTGTGTGTGTGTGTGTGTGTGTGTGTGTGTGTGTGTGTGTGTGTGTGTGTGTGTGTGTGTGTGTGAGAGAGAGTGTCTGTGTGTTAAATGTGTGTGTATGTTTGTTGTAGTGCACTTGTGAGGACCAATTATGGACAGACAACCCTAACCCTCCTAACGGCCAATACTTCTGTGTGTGTGTGTTTGTGTGAAAGTATGTGTGAGTGTGTGTGTGTGTTTGAGTGTTTGTTTTAGTGCATTGTGAGGACCAACTATTGACAAACAACCCTAACCCTCCTAATGGCCTATACTTCATACTGTGTAGTGTGTGAGTTTTTGAGTGTAAGTGTGTGTGTGTGTGTGTGTGTGTGTGTGTGTGTGTGTGTGTGTGTGTGTGTGTGTGTGTGTGTGTGTGTTACCTGCAGTATTTTGCATCGATCCGAGGTGCAGTCGATGTTCTCACACGGTTGGTACATCCCCAGGGTCACGCAGTTCAACAAGATCACCATCATGCTGACTCTCTCGAACCACGTGCAGACACACAGTTAAGGAGAACAGCTGGGAGGGAACAGGATATCATCTGAGAGGACAGAGTGCCGGTGACTATTCATTCGTTCCTTTCTTACTTCGTTAATTCCTGATCATCTCAGTGATGAGTGAAGAGAGATAGATGGTTCTGTGCTCATGTTTACATTCAATAATGAGGACACCAAGTGGTGAGGATGAACAACAACAGATCTAAAGTGAATAAAGCAGATAATAAATAATAACTCAAAATAATATCTAGTATCATAGTATACATTTTAACTGCTGCATATCGTCTGAATGTGACACCCCACAATCCATTACTGTACACCCTTTCCAATTGTCTAACATTTACATTGATACTTAAAAACTTTATGACATGCCTAAAGTTATCATTTGTGTGAAACTGCTGCAACTGTAACAGCTCAAGAGCAATACAAGTGAACCCCTTCAGGATCCAATTCATTCACGTAATGTCATGGTTTTAGAGTCTGCTGTTGAGTTTTAGGGCCAATGTTTTTATCTTTTGCACCACTACTGTCCCAATCTGGCTGCTAAGTATTAGTTATCATGGAAGTGTTGTTTGCAGCAGCAGCAATAATAATAAACACAGATATACATATGTTATACATGTTTTTATCGATATCTGTATATTGTATAATTGTATTTTTGTATTCAGGGTTGTTGGAAACGTCATTTCGATCTCACTGTCTGTACACACAAACTGAAAGATTGACATTAAAGTTGACTTTGACTCGACTTTGATGAAGTGCAAAGGTTACAACGTCTACACTATTGAACCAGCTGTCAATATTAACTGTTTTTTACTGCCTTGAGCACAGAATATTTTACAGAATTTAATTTGAAATTCTGCATGTTCATGTGCATTGGAAAGTGGAAACGTTGAAAGAAATCTTGATATTTATCGCAAAAAAGCTCAGAGATGTCCCGCCCCTTAGCCTATCACGTACAATGTGTTGGAGCGCTAGCCAATGGGAACAGCAGTGTTACATAGTGATGTCACTATGTTCAGGAAGTCAACAAAGGAGTCCAATGGAGGCATTTCAGAGGGGGAGAGAAACTGACAGGGATTGTAGCCTTTGCAGACCGTTGACATGCACTAAAACCTAGAACACACTACGGGAAAGGGAAAACGCCCAAAAGTTGAAAGGGCCTCTTTAAAAAGCTTGAAAGACTCACTAAATGGCACACACACATTGCGTATCTCAGTCATCACACAATGGTGGATCAAAACACGCATTTATTCACAGTTCCTTTCTGTGATTTTCTGAAATAGTTGGTTGAAATGCATTTGGATGGAAACCTGGCTAGTGTGTCCTTGAGCGTCTCATTAAAACCTTTTTGGTTCAGAGTTACTTGTAAGGCAGATCCTATTCCAGATCCAAGCGCTTTGAGTCATTGAAAAAGCGCTATAATAAATGTAAGGAATTATTATTATCGTTATTTCGTTTTGATGGCAGCAACAGCAGAAAAGCCTATCTCACACAGGGATGTTGCAAAAGGGAGCATTTAGCCCACAGCTCTCTGACCAATGAGATATTTTCAGGCAGTGTTTGTTTACAATTGAATAATAATAATAATAATTAGGGATGCACGATATTGGTTTTTTGAAACCGATACCGATAACTTCCTGCTTCTCAAGACCGATACCGATAACCGATAATAAAAAAAGATGTACGCCACTAATTATTTTAAAGCTATTAACGCATGTGTATTTTTGTCCTCGGCCGCCCCGTAGTTTCAGAGCGCATCGAGTTTAAAATACCATCTCCAAGCTGATGCTGACAGCCCCGCTCCTGCTGCCCGCTTGTGGCAGACCACACTTCCACGCTCACCGGCAGGCACGACACACACACACACACACACACACACACACACACACACACACACACACACACACACTTTGTATTGTATTATTGTCTTCGTACGCTTTTAACAGACCATCGTAGCGATGGCGATGTTTCAGGTGACTGATCAGGTTCGAAGTATTAGGGAGCGCTGGATTTGTGAAGACCTCCCCTCTTCCTAAACCACTAATACCACAGTACTGGCAAAACGGGAGGAGCCGAGTGAAAAACAAGCGCCCCTCATCCCAATCCACCCACACCGCAGTATATCTTTCTTTTTTTTTACCCAAAAAATATATTGTATATTATCGGGGCTATTAATGCTGGTATCAGGTTTATCGGGATGACGTCATAATTCCTAATATCGGACCGATAATTATCGTGCATCCCTAATAATAATACGTTTGATTTATATAGCACACTTTAAAAACAACATCATCTCAAGGTGCTTCACAAAGCTAAGAGGAGAAAATAATAAAATAAAAAAATCTTCCCGCGACCCCCCTGCAGTACCACCGCGACCCACCAGGGGTCGCGCCCCACAGTTTGAAAATCACTGAGTTAAGCAATGCATTTTTCTTTAGTTTGTCATCATACAGTCAATAACTTTGTTGTTATTAGCATCTGGTTAGCTAGCTATGCTAACGAATATAAGAAGCTTTTTCTCCAACCAGTGAGGTAAAGGCACATCTTTATATGATCATTATAGTTATCAAAAAACAAGAGAATAAAGTAAACGGGTATAACATACTGTATGACTGTAAGAAAAAAGTTGTTATTAATAAACAAGAATACAGTTTGAAAGGAGAGTGATTTGTAAAATATCCATAAAGAAAAATAACTTCCAGTTGTGTTTCATCTGGGTGTTGAGAGATGTTTCCATAGATCTCTCATGTTGCTCTCAAAGTGCACCAGATTGATGCTTTCAACTTCAATATGTAAAACATATATTCCCGGGGGAGCATGCCCCCGGACCCCCCTAGAGGAGGTTAGGTCCCGCCCACTTAAATCATGTTCACATGGATAGGAAACTAAATACATTTGCACACATCTTGTGTCCATATCTTTCTGTGTTGGTGGTCACGCCACACCGTGCACGTGCACACGTGCGCGAGTCATGGTGAGATATCTGGATTCAGAGGTTGCTTTTTCTTTGCACAGCATGAAATGAATGGGCTGTGATTTTATTTTTTTAAGCAGAGGTCAATAATTGGTACGGCCCTCTGAGGATATTGTAAAAATTGAAATGACCCTGGAGAGGAAAACGGTTCCCCTGCTTTAGAGGAAAGGTTAACGGAACGAGCAGAACATGCAGAAAGAGAACGGCGACAGAAACAAAGCAGCAGAGTGTGACGGAGGGATTCAGTGTGCGTGTTTCTGTGTGTAGGGAGTGAGCGCTCTGCTCGGTTAACAGGCGTGAGAAGGAGGATGCTCTGTAATAGCCCCGGAGGTAAAATCCCACCCCGAGGCTATCCAGCAGAGGATTCTGAAACACTCCAAATACAACACACCGCTGCAGGATGAGGGTACGATGTGGGGACCGGCTTTTTCTCTTCTGCAGGTTTTTAACAAATAGAATTCCCTGAAAATATACCCAACATGTTTCTCTTAGCCTTGCATGCACCTTCAAAGAAAGACTTTGCACTGCTGTTGATATCAGAGCGGGTATAAAGATAGGCTGCGAGTGGGCAGAACACAAGGCCTCACACACACACTCCCACTCGTGTACACATAAGCAGATGACACGTGTTTTAAAACAGTATTTTATTCCACTGTGGTTTAATTCTACTTTTTCTTAATAAATGGTTTCACGTAGTTCACTCAGCCTCTTCTGAAAGGGCAGGTCCGTTGAGACCAAACCCTCAAAGGTGTGGCCGACGTCGGAGCAAATGCTTCTAGTGGCCAAACGGCGATACTACAACTTCCGTGTCAGTCTGTGACGCCATTGGGCCCAAAAATACTCTTTCCCATTGACTTACATTGGGAGAGAAACATCTTACATGTCTGCTGAATAAACCACACAGTACCAACACTTGCATTGCCCTCTTCTAAATCATAAGGGTCCACAAGTATTGTACGTTGCATTGTTGTAGAAGCCTGGGACTTAAGATGTGTTTTCATTGCCAACAACGACAACTCTGTAGCCGTTGTGCTTATGACGATAAAGCCTTTGGTTCCTTTCATTCTTGAATCCTTTAAAAACAGAAATGCTCACACTCACATGCCATCCACACGTTTGCATTAAGTCGATTTTATGAGAATGAAGAAAGGTGATTGAAGATGAGAAATGATTGTATATGTATGTATAAATGTAAATGTAAATAACTTGCATAATGATTTAAAGGACAATCATTGATCAAGTAAGGGGTGGGACTTAATAAGCATTTGCTTCCTCCAGCTCCCTTTCGGACACATATGATTTATTATTATTATTATGAAGACTTTTTTTTTTCTTTTTTTTGTTGAATATACAAATATTACCATGAATGTGGATAAATATTATAACAATACGGTATTCTGTTTTTCACATTTGTTATTTGTTAATCTGTTCGAAATAAAGACTGAAATAAAGAAAAGAAAGAAGTCGTGCATTAAATCGATGTGTGTCAGCTGGAGCATCTAAAGAGAATGACCCAGCGCCGCAGCGAGGCCCGTTTGATCGGGCGTCCTGCAGGCTGTTAGCTGGAAGCACACATTTGATGGAAGGTGAAGAGGAAATATTTGGTCCAACCGCACCGACTATCCCACCAGACTAACATCACACACTGCGATTCATTCACCGTAGGATTCTTTCTTAATTGGGTCATTGCTTCAAAAAGCACTGGTTTTCAGACGATGGCTTTGAAACACACAGCGGGGGGGAAACAAGACATTCAAACATAATCCGATGCACACCTACATGATACATGTGCTCCTCCCACGACACAACTTAACCAACTCATATGGAAAGGACAGAAACTGTAGGAAATGTTTATAAAAACATCTCAGACATCAGCTATTTATAATAAGTTAATTAACACGGTAATGGGGATAACAATTTGTTTTGTGTTAATTGGTTGAAAATGTATGTTTTAAAAAAAAAGAGATACATATTTAAATCAAAGCTAGTCGTCACAGAACCACAGCTGCTCTTCAATCTTTAAAATGAAAAGCCTTCATGCAGTTTGGTATTCTTGACGTTGCCATCTCGGTTTTTCCAGGCTACATATAGCATGTATAGGAAGACTGAATTAAAGGCGACACGCCAGTGCAGGAAGTAAAAGCTATAAAAATACATCAGAAACATCAGTACAAAGAAAAACAAAAGAAACCGTTTCTGTTCGAGGTAAACATCTGAGAGCAACTGGTGCGTGACTTGCTTTAAGTATTACTATAGTGAGATATCCTCTTAAAACTGATAAGAAACTAGTGAAGGATCCTCATGATGTTTGGATACTTGTAAAAATGAGGAAATGACAAAACCATGAGGACCATGTTTTATCGAGTCAATTCTGTCGTTTTCATTGATGTCATGGTTCGGACTTTAAAGAGCAGAAGCTCTCTGAGTGAGATCGTAAAGTGGTCCAGCAGACTGACTGGTGAGCCACAGCTAAACCTGGAGACCCTTAAAGGTGGGGTAGGTAAGTTTGAGAAACCGGCTCAAGATCGCTAGAATTTGAAAATACACAACCTGCCACTTCCTCACAGAGCCCCTCCCCCAACACACACGAACGCGCACATGACCAATGAGGGCACGAGATAAGTGTGTGCCCCGATGGAAGGCTGACAGGCAGGTAGGCCATCCAGTTACTTTAGCCGGCCCGGCTAAACGGATTGGTTGTACTTTTTACAGTATCACGGCTTCTACAGATGACATTTTTTTATGGATTTTTTGTCAAAGCACTTCAGATATTCATTGCTATCGGGATGTTAAGAGCATTCCATGGAATATAACAAAAAGTGTATCTCGAGCCGGTTTCTGGAACTTACCTACCCCACCTTTAAGGTTAAAGTGGTTATCCAGCTCCTTGTTAGGCCATGACTCCCACCCTCTGCACTCAGAATTCAAGCGTCTTCCTTCGGGCCGGAGGTCAGTCGTCCCAAGGAGTAGAACGAAGCGGTATAGAAACAGTTTTATCCCAGCAGCATCATAGCAGCGTCACACAGATGCCTATTTATGTATTTAATTATGCATTTTGAATGTCCATGTTTGTACTTGTGTTTTTCTTCTTAAATGTTTTTGAAATATTTGTAGATTTGACGAAGCAGGGAGTACGTGTACTTTGTATTAGAGGTGTGTCTGTTGTTTGTGTGTGTTCTTCGTCAGGATGGACCCCTTGTCTTTTTCTCTGCAAACAGAATCTACCTACGGGTGCAAACAAAGAACCTGAACCTGAAGGCCTTTAGCTGTTTCTGCATAAACTAAACACTGCAAAGGCATGATTGATTCACATTCACATGTGTTCCATGTTTTTTGTACAATACAAATCTTAGTAAGATATAAAAAGACAGAGATTTAAGAAGTAATGTCTTGATTTAAAGATTTCTGAAGCGTTTAGGTTGATAATAAATGTTGAAAATGACTTTATAAAATGAAATATACGGAAATTAAAATATACGGTCAATATATACGGTATATATTTTCTACGCTGCTGTTTTGTTTCAATGTTGAGATGTGGAAAAGTAAGAATTGTTTATGTCTACTCTTTTCTACATGTTTCCCACTTTGGGATCAATAATGTATCTTATCTTATTTTATCTTAGTGCTTATTTCAACGAGACAAAATTACTTTGAAAACCACTATTCAATCCACAGGCAGGCTAACAAACAGATTGGCTTCTTCAGTGATATTCTGTGCTTCCTAATGAGGACAGAAATCATCCTCAGGTGTCACCTAATGCCCTGCAGCCGAACACAGCACCAAATAAATTGCAAATACATCCTTTAATGTGAATATATATTATATTATATGGCTGTGAAGAACTGCAGGTCAGCGCTTCCTTATCGCTCCAGTGCGAGTAATGATGACAGCCTTTGGGCTAATGCTTTAAGGATTATCTCAGGGTTATCGCCACTGCCAAATGCATTCTTTGAAATGGCATCTTTGAGCTTGTTAAATCCTGAGGTTGTGCAAAGAAGATAGGAAAATGCAATGCACTGAAAGTTAAGATGCAAGGCAGCAATATAGGGTTAAGGATTTAAAAAGGGACATTATTATGCTTTTTCTGGTTTTCCCTTTCCCGCAGTTTGTTGAATAGAGAACTCTCTGCTCCATAGCTTCTCTTGAATAACTGGCCTTAAACTCACACTGTACATTTGACATTTATATTTAATGTAATATTCCATTCCTTACACACTTAATGTAAATATAATATCCTGCTTTATTACATTACATGTAACTTGTTAGGCGCTTTTATCCAAAGCGACTTACATACTCAATACTGTGGACAATCCCCACAGGAGCACTTTGGGGTGAAGTTCAAACCCCACTGCAGTCAGCATGTCGTTGTGTCCCTGTGGCGCAGTGGACTGGAGCTCAGGTTCATACCCCACTGCAGTCAGCATGTCGTTGTGTCCACACTGAGCTCCAGTCCACTGCGCCACAGGGACACAACGACATGCTGACTGGAGTGGGGTTTGAACCTGTGCTCCAGTCCACTGCGCCACAGGGACACAATGACATGCTGACTGGAGTGGGGTTTGAACCTGAGCTCCAGGCCACTGCGCCACAGGGACACAACGAGATGCTGACTGCAGTGGGGTTTGAACCTGAGCTCCATTCCACTGCGCCACAGGGACACAACGACATGCTGACTGCAGTGGGTTTTGAACCTGAGCTCCCCTGATCCCAACACCAACGCACTAGACCACTGCGCCACACGTTGGTATTTCAAAATGTATATTTTCCACTTTTTTTAATGCTAATTTATTTCTATTTGAGATGCTTACATGTTGTATTGTTTATTTTTGTATTATTTTAATTTCTCTAATGTAAAATTCCTTGTCTTTTTATGCTGCAACGCAAACATTTCTCAAATTGGGATCAATAAAGTATTTATACACAATTATCAATAAAAAGTAATGGTTAATGAGCGCATTAATTGGTTAAGGAGGATGCATTATTGGTTCAAATAAAAACTTGAGTAATAGCAATAAAATGTTACGGTTACAACCGTAAAGACCGAAAGAACGAGATCGCGGATACAAGCGGCCGAGATGGGTTTTCTCCGCAGGGTGGCTGGCGTCTCCCTTAGGGATAAGGGGAGAAGTTCGGTCATCCGGGAGGGACTCGGAGTTGAGCCGCTCCTCCTTCGCGTCGAAAGGAGCCAGTTGAGGTGGTTCGGGCACCTAGTTAGGATGCCTCCTGGGCGCCTCCCTAGGGAGGTGTTCCAGGCACGTCCAGCTGGGAGGAGACCGAGGGGTAGACCTAGGACCAGGTGGAGGGATTATATCTCTTCGCTGGCCTGGGAGCGCCTTGGGACCCCCCAGTCAGAGCTGGTTGATGAGGGGGAAGGAACGTTTGGGGCTCTCTGCTGGAACTGCTACCCCGAGACCCGACCACGGATAAGATGGATGGATGGTTACAACCAAATTAAGCTCATTGAGAGCTGTCTAGCCCCTGTCGCACTGTCCCAAAATTGACACCCGATGGACACACGATAAAGGAAATGTTCAAATTTGGCTGTGGTCGTAGCAAAATCTGGCCATTCGTGAGGGCATCTAAGCCATCGTATGACCGCCGGTGGAGTTTCTCAGGCTCCGGCAGCAACTTCGTGAGCGGCAACTTCGTAAGGCACTCGTGAGGGCATCTTGTCGAATCGTGTCATCTTCGTGTTATCATCGGTGCATTCGCCCTCACTCTGATCGGGGCGAATGCCCGATGGCACCGATGATAACACGATGCCCTCATGATGGCCTTACGAAGGGCAAAATTGACACACGAATTCAACACGAAAATGAACCTTCAAGGTCCTTCGGCTAGTTGTTGGCATGCCAAGGATTTTGCCTCCGCTCACGAAGTTGCTGCCGGAGCCTGAGAAACTCCACCGGCGGTCATACGATGGCTTAAGATGCCCTCACGAACGGCCCGATGTTGCTACGATCACAGCCGAATTTGAACATTTCCTTTATCGTGTGTCCATCGGGTTGTTTTATTGCACAACAAAATCATGTAAACATATTATGTAAATAACCCAATTTGTGTTCTGTGAAACTGAAAAGGATATAATATATTATTTTGAAGGACAGTTGACAGGAAGTTGTTGTTGCTATGGAAACAACATGACGGAGAAAACGTAATATCTTCTATATATAAAGACGAATAAAGTAAAGAACAAAGTCTGAAGATATCAGTACAGTATCATAGTACTGTAACATAATTGTTTGTGTTACTTTCGTTGCAGTTGTGTGTCTTAAATGTAATGTAAATGTTGCCTTCGTGTGTGGTTCGGGGCCATCTTCGTGCGAAATTCACAATTCCATATTCGTGTGTCCATCGGGTGTCAACTTCGGGACAGTGTGACGCGGGCTTCATTAGAAACGGAGTCGTCACACAACACCGTTATTCCTAAACCGTGTGTTTCCTAAACACCTACCTTATCGTATCGTAAATAGGCTTTAGTGCAGGTAAATGGTCTGAAAAAGCCAATAAATACTGATATATACCTGAATATGAACGTCATGTCCTCTTTAAAGGAACCAAAATACAAATGTTGTTCAACCAACAAACCCCAAAGATATACAGTGACAGACTAAAGACAAATGCACTCCTTAACATCATTACAATTATTGATTTCAGCCGATGGACATCTGGTAACCTATCTTCACGTTCAGCTTCTCAAGCACTGCCTTTAACAATGTTCCAGTGTTTGTTTTTCTGAGTCAATTAGTGTCTTTTTTCGCACCACACACACAGACTGCATATCAACACCTGGAGGTGGAGAATGGAGTGAGATTCAAAGCTCTTTTACAGACGAGATTAACTGAGAAATTGTTTTATTGAACTAGAGTTTCACCCCCCGGAAATTCTCTAACCTTTTTCCTTTTTTAAACCAGCGAGTGATTTGAAAGCGGGGAAGTGTTTTTCAGCATGCTCCGCTTCATTCCTGCAGCGCCTGTCACTCAGCGCTGGAACACCTACAGGATTTCAATACGGACCCCCGAGCAGCTCTGTTCAAATAGCTGCGAGTGCCTTTCTCACAGCTTTCTGATGAATCTCAGCATGTTTTGTGTACTTAGGGTTTTCCCTGCTACATCTATGTATCACTGGAAAGGTTTAAAAAAAGAATTCAACCCATGCTGGGACACGCAATGCCTCCAATACTCTGTAGTGCTGAATTATGAGAGTAAGGAAGGTTGTTTAACCTAAAACATTCAACGGTTGTGCTATGTGTCAAAACTAATATGCCAGTTAAATCCCAGTTTGCTTCTTAAAGACAAACCATTATAGAAATGGAACCAATCGTTATCTCTAGAATTGACTCAGAATTCAATGGAATTTCACAGTTTCAGTTTGGGAACTTGTTCAATTCTATTGTTGAGCACAGAATATAAGATACTAAAAGGCTGTCCAGTAAAGAGACGACTAAACGTCATCACGCCCAACATTAGCCTCCTTTAGCTTAGCGGTGGTGACGTGAAGTCATGTGACCGTGCTGTAGTTCCTTTATAGCCCAACATTAGCCTCCTTTAGCTTAGCGGTGGGGACGTGAAGTCATGTGACCGTGCTGTAGTTCCTTTATAGCCCAACATTAGCCACCTATAGCTTAGCGGTGGTGACGAGAAGTCATGTGATCGTGCTGTAGTTCCTTTATAGCCCAACATTAGCCTCCTTTAGCTTAGCGGTGGTGACGTGAAGTCATGTGACCGTGCTGTAGTTCCTTTATAGTTAGCTTTTTACTTCAGAAATCATAAAGAGGTGTTAATATGTGGAGATTATCCTGCTGAACTTAAACATTTGTTATTTTTCATCTGGGGAAATCCCATTGTCTTTTGGTGGAAGTAGCCAGGGAGATGCTAACTTCCTTTTCACTTTTCACATTCACGAGGTTTTTGAGTATTTCAAGAGCAAAATTACAGAAGTTGCTCAATCAACACCCGAAATATAGATAGGTAGAGGCATTTCTGAATGCAATGCTTAACAATATTTTAAAGATAATTTAAATAAAACATGTTTCTGATGGTACGACAAAGGAAAGCTCAGTTGCATCAGAAACCATTACCCAAAATATTCCTCTGTGTGGAAAAAGCCTCATCGTGACGGAGAGCTGGAAAGCGCCCGAAGGCAGCGGGGGCCAAATGAATTCTTAATACCTCCCTGCGTGGCGTCACTCTTTCTAACCTCAACGGCTCTCTGACTCCCTCTCCCTCGCCTGTTTTTATTGTTTCCAAAGAGACAAGCGGGAGGCAAATGACCTCCGGTTTCCATGGTGACCAAATCGAAAAATAAAATGTAAGTAAATGGAGAAAAAGAGAGGGGTGAAGGATGGAGAGATGAAGAGAGAAAAGAGGGGGAAGTTGTTTCCCTTAGTGATCCCATCCCAGTGAGTTCTTGTTCTTTCAGACACAGTATTTCTGAAAGTATTGTTCATTATTCCTTCAGCTTTTTTAAAGTGTTCTGATATATTTGCAGTGAAATAACCAACACCGTAGTAGGGATGTTACTCGTTTCTGCTGTGTTTTGCAAAAGGAAGAATGCCTCCTTTGGATTTCTTGCTGAGCTTGCAACTTTATGCCTAAAAGTTTAAAGTTGGCGTTGTAAACCGTCAGCACATTCTGCCCAGCATACGGCTTTAGTCTTGATGTTGTATTCTTTCTGTACACATCTATCTCACCTTAAACTGTTCTCACTTCACCTTCTCTCCTTCAGTCACTTTCCCCTCTCTCTAGCCTCTACCCTCTACTCTCTACTCTCTCCATCACTGGAAGATGTTCAGAGCGCCTGGCCGGTCTTTTTCCCTCCTGGAATGTTCCATCAGGGGTTCTTCAATCCCGTACAGCTGACTGGATAAAGAGACGATGGAGAGTGTGTGTGTGTTGGTGATTGTGTGTGTGTTGGTGATTGTGTGTGTGTGTGTGTGTGTGTGTTGGTGATTGTGTGTGTGTTGGTGATTGTGTGTGTGTGTGTGTGTGTGTGTGTGTGTGTGTGTGTGTGTGTGTGTGTGTGTGTGTGTGTGTGTGTGTTGGACAGCAGCAAATGCCATGGGATATCACACAGTAATGCTTCACAGCATCTCATGTCAGCTCCTCTTGTCCCTAAGGTGTCACACACACACACACACAGTAAAGGTTATGTGGACAGTTGTCAGGATGGCGCCAGCAACAGAAGCTAATATATTCTGACGTTTCATCGTCTCTCCTAATTAGATTGTGACTGATGTTGGTTTAATGGTGTGAACCGAAGCCTATAGACTCTCATTAACTTATTAGCATCTACATTAGCAGCATCTCCGAAGACATTATCTTATGCTTCGATGTAAGCTCCGTCCGTCAGCATGTTAGATTCTTAGATCTGAATGCCCAAGCCCTTCCCCTGCCAAACATGGCTAAGCATTATCAGGCGAAAGTATCAATAACAAGTAATATGGCATATATAGATCCATAGAGCCGGGAGTACTCCAAAACAAAAAGTGCATGGTAATAAACACAGGAGAAACACTTTGAAGCTAATCCACTCTACTCGGAAGTGTTTACCGAGTCCTCCAATAGACAAGAAGACAACACCAGTCAGAAAATGACCCAAGCTCGTTCAGTGCCAAATAGTGTGAGCAGCCAACAACTCCAGTTCATCGACACCACTTCAAATGAAGGAAAATACTAAATATTAAGCATAGAAAATACAGAGATTATGGCTCTTACATGACATTACATATCATGTAGCTGATGCTTTATCCAAAGCGACTAACAATAAGTGCAAAAACCATCACGAATCAAACTCTGAACTACAAGGAACGTGCAGATATATTCACTTCCAGCGAGATACCATAGCAAGTGCTGGTGAATTATTACAAGGCCTAAATTAACCGAACAAGTGTTTTGTTTTTGTAGCTTCATTCAATCTTAATAGATGCGTTTTCAGTTTGCGACGGAAGCTAAGCAGCGTTTCTGCTGTCCTGAAATCAATGAGAGCTCATTCCACCATTTAGAAGCGAGGATAGCAAACACTTCAACTCTGGGGGTCACATACCAACACATAGGAAGTAGCCCGTGGCGAACCGTCAGGGCCTTCAAGGTGTTCAGAGAACACCCTGGAACACTCAGATAAAACAAACAAAACATCCATTTAATTATATAAATAAAATGTATATAAAATGAATAAATGAGAATGGTATATGTGTTGTTGATCTGTAATATCACAGTGTTACGTTGATTTGTTTGTCCTTCTCGGACCATGCTACGCATTTCAGTGGTTTTGTGTTAGAAAAGAAAGCAACCAATCAGATCTCGTTCTGGGTCTCTGGGTAGAATATCCTTCAACCAGGTATTCTACATCCTTGATCGAATGCCCTGGCCGTTGCACTGAATGAGAGCGTACGTTTGGACTGACAGTTTGATCAACCAATCAGATATTGATCTTTAGCCAATGGGCGTGTTCTTTCAGAGTTCCCCTCGGTTCCAGGGTGTTCTAGAAGGCCCGCTAGTTAACTGGCTCGAGACAGAGGATCTAGTTCAGTGATTCTCAAACTTTTTTCAATAATGTTCCCCCTTTGAAAAAAAGATTCAGCCAAGTACCCCCTGATCAGCGCAAAAACGATTTGTTAGGGACAAAATGCCTATAGAAGGAGGTACAGCACAGCGTTGCACCATCAGTGTCTGATTTATTAAAACAACAACAGTAACTGAGAAACACATAAATGATAGATTTCAAATGTTTATAATCCATCACTAAATTCATGGCAAACCAATTTTAACATCATGCAATAACACAAACGACATTAGTTGCATTGAACTGATCTTTTTTAATAAGTTGTACAATGTAGTGAAACATGGGCTCGTGCTTCACTGAGGATCTTTCTCATTCTGACAGGGAGGCTAACTGCAGTTATTACACTTCGCGTTTTGAAATATTTGTAACTCTAGTCTATTAATATAAAACCCACACTGTTCAAACTTCGTTGGTATATCTATCTTACCCTTTTTTTCATTAACATAAAATAAATCTCACGTACCCGCTGCAGTACTCCAACGTACCCCTAGGGGTCCGCCGTCCGCGTACCCCTATTTGAGAACCACTGCTCTAGAAGGCCCGCTAGTTAACTGGCTCGAGGCAGAGGATCTAGAATGTGACGAAGCAATTCGTGCCGTGTTGTTGTTTTTAACGTTGAAATGACAAGTGCAACAGGTGGAGAGGAAGTTGTTGAGGAATTGCTGTGAGTACCCTTTTAAAGACGACAATTCAGTGAAAAGACGGACGTTATAAAGCCGGGGGGGGGGGTGTGTCTACAGAAGGTCGAGTCGTGCGAGACACGGTTCGCCACTGGAAGTAGCACACGGGGCTTTACTGACACCCTTGTTAACCCGTCTGCTCTGCCATCAGAAACAGACTATTCCACAGAGCAAATAGCGAGAGAGTCCATGAGGGGCAGGATAAACAATGGGTTGAAGAAATATAGGACTGCGGGGCATGGCCTTCATGTCCTCTGGGAAACCAAGCGCAGCTAAATATGAAGCGTAGGAGTGAGATCACGTTGTAAATCGGGATGTCTTACATTCAAAAGAGGAAGTGAACGTGTTGGTATGTAAACATGCAATGACCTGAATGGATTGACGTGAGTAAGAAACCCTCTGTGTCAGAGAAAAACCCCCGTAAGAGGAATAAGAATGGCTGGAGAACAATAAGGAGAAAGTGAAGAGTGTTGACAAGCCTTCACACAAACTAGTGTCCACGCCACAAGCCTCCATCGTCCTCCACTCTGCCCTTTGTGTGCCAACAATCGAGATATGCGTTTGTAAAGATGCTTGTCTAACAATGTTTTATACAACCAGACTATAATTATTGCTGTGAACTGTAGTTACAATACGTCTTATCTTATCTTGTCAGTGTTCTCAGTTAGCAGGAAGTGCTCTGTCTCGTACAACTTTTGAGGGACGTTGTTTCTGTATCTTAGTAAAAACAATGCAGGGGTCAACTCGCGGACCACCTAACTCCACAAATATGCAAATATATGCAAAAACACATCGTTTTTTACAAATCGCCTGAAAATTGTACCAACAAGTGGAAATATGTGTGATGAAGGTACTTATTTGGGCTATATCATGCAATCAAAAGTGAAACTTAAGCTCGTTCCATTGCGGAGATATTCCCACGAGAGTGCGAAAAACCTAAATAAATGTATTTATTTCAAATGTGAAATTGTACCAATATACTCACGGACCACTAGGGGGCGCTCACGGACCACCAGTGGTCCGCGGACCACACTTTGAGAAGCACTGATGTAAATGGTCTGCAAAGGCAAAAATCCCAGCCTTAAACGCTTCCATTAGAATCCTTTGGTTACTTTCGGAACATAGTGACATCACTATAGAACACTCGCGTTTCTATTGGCTAGCGCTCCAACACATTGCACGTGATAGGATAAGGGGCGGGACATCACTAAGCGGTTGACCAATCACAACAGAGCCGGCCAGCTAACCAATCAGAGCACACTGGGCTCTTTAATAGCGCGATAGGGTCCCTTTAAATAAATACTCAACGTTCGTCGACTTTAAAGTCTTGGGAATGTTCTCCTTTGTCTCCCACCTTGAGAATAAATATGCGTATACATCCTACATTGGAAAATGCAGCAGCATGTTTGCAAGCTATTGAACAGCATAAATAAAAATTACAGAAATTATTCAGGGAGAAGAGGTCGGATTAAATAAGTGTGAACTTCTTCCGACCCCTTTTCGGACGTGTAATTAGCTAAAGCTTTGTTGTTTATTGATATCAGACGATGACACTACAGATTATTCAATTTGTAATTCAATATTTCGTTTTGTTATTGCATTCATTTGTATAGTACTGCATCATGTCTGTATCATCCTTTGTTTCATTTGTATTTTCTTTTATTTTTACACCCTCTAAAAAAAAAAATAAACTAAACAATATAAAACATTTTTTTGTTCCTGCGATGGTTTTTCCACAGCTGCATTCCTCAAGACAAGTACTTCCCAGTTGCTGTGGCAACCAGCGCTGCAAAAATATGAGAAAAGCCTGTGTGTGTGTGTGTGTGTGTGTGTGTGTGTGTGTGTGTGTGTGTGTGTGTGTGTGTGTGTGTGTGTGTGTGTGTGTGTGTGTGTGTGTGTGTGTGTGTGGTGTGTGTGTTCGGGTTTGTGTGTGTGGATTTGCATTCTGTACAACACACATTTCGGCCAATTAAATCCTTCCAATCAACACCTTGATTAAGCGTCTGTTCTGTGGCGACTTGATGAAGGGTTAGTTTGCTGCCATTCATCTAATGAAACCACAATATCAGTTAAACATGTGTTTTTAATCTTTTAATATAAGGAAGACTACTTAAATGTAAAATCATTTCATGCTCCAAGCCCAAACTGCACGCACACACAGACTGGTGAGAGTTAGTTGAGATGATCAGATAACTATGAGTTGATTTAGCAGTCTGGAAACTCTCTGAGGTGCGGTGGACTGCAGCGACAGGGAGGACTGAAGGAAAGAGACTAAGTTCACTAGTTAACCAACAGCTTCCAACTATGATGTCTTTAAGCAGCGAGACACGAGGAAGGAGGAGGGAAATGCTCCGTGTGCAGTTAGAGATTAGATAACACAGAGTCTTCCTGAACACCATCTGCTGGGATTTTCTGTGCTTTTTGCCTCCCCTTCCTCTGTGGTGTAGTTTTGTGGTAATGTGATGCGGACGTGCAGTGTGTATGTTTCCTCTCCTGCCCACGGACACTGTTGGAAACTATTTCCGTCCTCAGGCACTGCCAAGGTTGTGTAACTGAGCAAACACCAGAGGAACACACTGACCACCAACTACACAAATACTGATAGAGCTTCAACAAACCCGGAGCAGTGGAAAATATATACAACACAATAAAAAGCCTTTACAAAATTACAGCTAAAAGATACAGTATTTCTTGCCATCAATCTGAAACAACGATATTAACTTCCTGTTGCCATGACTGGCAGTCAATGGTTTTTTATCAACATGTGTTTGTTTGTTATCCTTGAATAAGGTGTGTGGTTAACAAGCTAAGGTTAACGTTTGTGTCTAAATGAGACGATTAAACGTAGCCACCTTTAGCTTAGCGGTGGTGAAGTGAAGTCATGTGACCGTGCTGTAGTTCCTTTATAGCACGGTTTATAGAACTATTAACAAAGCACTTATATACTAATAAAGGGCTGGCTTATCTAAAGCCAGTTGAGTTGCACTTGAAATGTTTTTGCTCTATGAAACCTGATGTACTTTATGATTCTGTTTTCTTCAAGTTTGTATTTTGTTGGTCGAACGCACTTATTGTAAGTCGCTTTGGATAAAAGCGTCAGCTAAATGCAATGTAATGTAATAGCACAACATTAGCCGCCTTTAGCTTAGTGGTGGTGACGTGAAGTCATGTGACCGTGCTGTAGTTCCTTGATAGCCCAACATTAGCCTCCTTTAGCTTAGCGGTGGTGACGTGAAGTCATGTGACCGTGCTGTAGTTCCTTGATAGCCCAACATTAGCCTCCTTTAGCTTAGCGGTGGTGACGTGAAGTCATGTGACCGTGCTGTAGTTCCTTTACGGCTTAACGTTAGCTTTTTATTTCAGAAATCATTAGGTGGTGTTAATAAGGGGAGACTATCCTGTTCAAAAGTGTTTGTTTGCCACAAGTTTTATTTCCCATTGTTTGTATTAAGTAAACCTTTGCAATGCTTACTTCCTGGTCGGACTGCAAACATGTCATCATTGCACTTCATCGTCGATAGCTACTTTTATTTCAAGTGCAGAAGACATATCTAAAGAAGGCAAGGTAATGAGAAGAAACGATGGACATGAACTTGGATAGGAGAACACAGGAATACAAAGGCTTCGACATAGTCGTTATGATAAAGACTCTCATGTCCTGTCCTTAATGTTGCAGATAGTTTCCTTCCCACTATCTTCCTGTCACATTTTGATTAAATCTCTGCATGTCTCTAACTTCTATCTCCGTGTAGGCAGGACTTCATATTTTCTTGAATGACTCATTGAGTATTCTCCGTCCTCTGCCTTTTTCCCAAAGTTTGCTAACATCAGAATTTGGTCGAAACATAACAAGGGGACAAATTAATATTTAAGATCTCAACAAGAGGAACAAAGAGTGGGATCTTCAGGGACGAGTATCACTTCCTGCAGGGACTCGATGATTCCTAAATTGAGACGCCAGTTTCGGTTCACAGAACAAATGTATACACACACACACACACACTCAAAAACTCACACACTACACTATATGAAGTATAGGCTGTTAGGAGGGTTAGGGTTGTCTGTCCATAATTGGTCCTCACAAGTGCACTACAACAAACATACACACACATTTAACACACACACACACACACACACACACACACACACACACACACACACACACACACACACACACACACACACACACACACACACACACACACACACACACACACACACACACACACACACACTAACACATGCCAGTCACCGGTTCCCACGATAACACCACGCAGAGAGCAACCACTGCAAGCGGGTGTTAAGGACAGACTAATGACTGTCAGTTAATAAACTTGTGAGAATTGTTTCACTCTGTCTTTTCAGAAGTGTATTATCATTGTCTTGTCTAAAAGAAGCATTTTTCATAAAATTAACAGAGTAGAAGAGTTCCTTTCTAACATTCAATTCCTATACAATTTCAATAGTTTGCTTCAGCTAATTTTGTCTAAATGTAAATGTCAAGACACATTTTTAGTTTTTAACTTACATTGATAAGATGTGTACTTATTACAGGCTTCACTTAAAAGCACACTATATATAGCCTCTTCCATTGTTTAAATTAAAACATATAACTCTACCGCCCTGTCCAAATGATATCTCTCTGTCCAGAGATGGTGTCTCTATTCCAGAGAGAACTGGATCTTCTATTGGCTGCCGCTCCAACTGTCCAACTGTACGTGGGACATCTCTAAGCATTTGACCAATCACAACAGAGCCGGCCAGCTAACCAATCAGAGCAGACTGGGCTCTGGTTTCAGACAGAGGGTGAAAAGAGGTGCACAGGCAGTATGAGAAAAGTAAAGAGCTTTTTGAACATTAAAGCATGGAGACATGTAGAGACACTAAGTACTATGAAGCTGAACATGAGCAGTGTCCTCGTTAATACTGACAACAACACACATGGTTTAGTTTAGTCAGAGATAATAGAATTGGAAAAATCCTAAATGCTCATTGAAGCGCATAGTTCATATTGATGAAGCGCTAAGGAGCAAGGCTAACAACTTTACAAGATATATATCTAGCAGCACTTTCAAAAACAAGTGTGGTGATCTGAGGATACACAGACTGGCTGTTAACAATAACACACACACACACACACACACACACACACACACACACACACACACACACACACACACACACACACACACACACACACACACACACACACACACACACACACACACACACACACACACACACACACACACACACACACACACACACACACACACACACACACACACACACACACACACACACACACAGGTCTGAGTGAATCACAGCCAGCATGGGGTCAGACCACCTGACCCGTACACTTTACACAACACAGAAAAACAGGTGTACTGGAACCTTCTGTGCTAATTACTGGGTTTGAGGTTCTTTGAAGGCTGCTGCTCACCTTGGATGACCCCTTACCTAGTCACACACACACACACACACACACACACACACACACACACACACACACACACACACACACACACACACACACACACACACACACCCTCGACAGGAGACAGTGTGTTACATCGGTGCCCGCAGGCCCAGTGGGCGATGCCAAGCTGACAATAATATGTATCGGCAGCAACCAGCATGAAGGCAGAGCAGCGATACATGACATCAACAGCACGGGCTGTGTGTGTGTGTGTGTGTGTGTGTGTGTGTGTGTGTGTGTGTGTGTGTGTGTGTGTGTGTTATTTCCTAAAATGTTGTTTAGTTGTTTCATTTGACTAATTTCAAGGTGTTGATGTAATTATAATTCACAAGCCTCACTACTTGCTTTCAAACTGTGATTCATGTTTGTTGGCACTGGGTTGGGGTTTGGCTTACATTTTTGGCATAGGTCTGAAAAACGATGTTATTTTGAGTGTAGCTTAATTATCAGAGGTTTTGATTTCCAGTCACAAAAGTAGTGAGAGGGCATTCAATCAGAATCAGAATACCTGTATTAGCCACACAGAGGGGAAAGGTACACATCGATAGCTCGTAACATGATACTTAAGACACTGCTAACGACACAAGACATAAGAAACAATGCTACCAAATTAACATAAAAGTACAGCTACCTCCCTCCAGGGCCGGACTGGGACAATAAATCAGGCTGGGAATTATACACCCAGCCTGGCCACTACCAGTTTTTGTTTTGCCGGATTTATTTGTGAATATTTACAGCGTTGTTGCCCATAGTTTACATCTACACCCAATAATAAACATACGGACAGGGGTTACTATGTAAAAAAAATTGCAAATGTATTTGGGAACCTATCCATGTGAACATATTTTGGAGGTGGACCTTGTAAGGGAAACTTCTGCAGCAGTGGAGAGTCAGGACTCAGAGAGACACGAGGAGAGTTGGAGCTTTGATGTCAAACACTGGTAGTTTATTACAAGTCAACGGCCGGAGAATTCATATCACAAGTCACAGCAGCAAAAGGTTCTGACTGCACGGGTGGGTTGTCATGTCAGTGGTGTTTAGAAGCCAGCATTCTCACAGTCGTAAACCCCCCTATCAGGCCATAAAACGGACACTTTAGTGCTGGAGCACATTCCTTAAAGGAGATAACAGAATATTGGTTGGTTATTAACGTCAACAGCCAATAAGGTTAAATATCTAGGAGTAAAGACAGAATTATTCCCTCACAGACCTCAAATCCTCTAGGTGGGTCCGGGGGCATGCTCCCCTGGTAAGATTTTTTGATTTTTAGTTAAATGCATCAATCTGGTGCATTTTGAGGGGAAAATAAAGAGAGATCTATGGAAACACCCATTTGAAACAGAACTGCATACATTTAAATAATCATACAATCATAAGAACATGGCCATAAACAATAACATCCCATATCCAATATAAAAAAAATTGAAAGTTGTTTATTAATTAATTTTTGGTTTATTTATAGTTGTGAGTGTGTCTGGGCTCCTGAACCAGCCTCTCCTGTCTCCCCCTCTCCCCCCTCTCCCTCCTCTCCTGTCTCCCCCCGCTCCTCTTTGAGGCAGCAGCAAACACTAGTTTTAGCTCTCAACACGTTTTTAAAGTTTATCTTACCTTTTTTCACCTATTTAACATTTTTTATTTGTATTCATGCATATTTCTGACCCGCTCTATCGAAATCAGTCGGAAGTCGCAACGGCTCATTTCAAAATAAACCTGGATTTGCGTAAAAAAATAGTTTCTCGGGGTTCGGGTGTTTTGTTTGATTTTAAATAAACAAAGTCTTGGCTTTCAGAATATAATAATAATAATAATTTCAATTTATATAGCGCCTTTCACGAAACCCAAGGACGCTTTACAATGGGAAGTAACAAAACAAAAGGTAATAATAATCATACAGAGCAATAGCAGGAAATAAGTGACTGTAAATTAGTTGAGGCCAAAGGCCTGAGTGAACAGATGGTGTTTGAGGTGTTCTTTGAAGGTGTCCAGAGTGTCTGCATTCCTGATTGCAGAGGGCAGAGAATTCCAGAGGGTGGGGGCTGCGACACTGAAGGCTCTGTTGCCAAATGTTTTCAGCTTGGAGCGCTGGATGGAGAAACTTTTATTTCCAAAATCACACGATAAATACATTTTTGAAGCTTGTAAAGGGACGAAGGCAGCTCTCACTCGCAATCTGCTCTTCCGTATAGCGCCGCCCCCCCTCCCTCCGGCTGACATTATGAATGTAAGAGTATAGTAATCATAGATAACACGGCAGGGTCCGTTACAGTTTGTTTTCATCTGGTTTCAAATAAACAAAGTCTTGGCTTTCAGAATATCAAACTTGTTTCAGCAAATTCAGATGATAAATACAGCTTTGAAGCTTCGGCATAATTACAAGCGGAGAACGGAGTAACTTGACGTCACAGCAGGCAGAACAACAGCCGGTGTTTCTCGTGAGTGTTTGTGTTTTTCCCGGGAAACAAACACAATACACACAAATGCAAAAATACACAAACACACACACACGAACACACACACACACACACACACACACACACACACACACACACACACACACACACACACACACACACACACACACACACACACACACACACACGCAAGCTTCCCCCAGACCAGTAATCCAAACGAAAATATCTAGCGAACTGTCAACTGGGGGGGAGCCTCGCTGCGGGGAAACGGCGGACCTCTGTCGGTGCAACTTCAATGATGCCTTTTAAAAACATAACAAATGAAGGGCGGTGACGGCCGTCAGTGAATCGAGCCGGCCGTCAGCTAATCGAGCCGGCCGTCAGCTAATCGAGCCGGCCGTCAGCTAATCGAGCCGGCCCTTGACGACCGGCCGTTCTGTGATTCTACAGATTCTCCAGATGGCCAGTCTGGAGGGTGGAAAAGACATACCGGAAGTAAACAAAGACGTGCAACGAGACGGTGTTCCCACGGGAAACAAAACTTAAAATATTAAATGAAACAATCTCATCTCTTAAAATTCACAACTTATTATGTGTTACATTTTCATAAACTTATAATTATGTATTCACATGTTTAACTCTGTTACACATGCACGCAACAAAAAGAAGAGCGTAGGGCAGAATTAGGAGGGAATTCCGTCTCGTAGCGTTTGTGCACTGTTTTGAAATACCGCTCCTAAATTACCCTTCTTCGGTAAAGCCACGCTCGCATTGCAGATGAGACAGATAGACTTTGAATTGGAATAGATAAAAAATAATCATCCTCCCACTCGGAGTGAAAATTATATATTTTGGGCTTTTTTGTTTCTGCCATAATTGCGGTCTTGTGTGTGTGCGGACTGTCACTCCTGTTGCCACGGACAACGTCAGATAACTAGTGCCCACTGCCCACCAGCCACGCCCTGATACATGCGGTCACGCCAATCACAAAGCTTTGATGCATGCATTATTCTGGCACAGGAAGATTATGTTATAGGACATTAATGATAAAACAGAATATTGTTGTTGCGATCGACTGGTTGGGCACCCCTGATGTAGACTGACAGTCACCCTGTGTGAGGCAAACCCACATTTGCGCAGCGTTGCGTTCACAATTCATTAAACAAACACAACTAATCGCCAGGCCAGGCCATCGGGAAACCTCCCGGTCCTCCCGATGGCCAGTCCGGGCCTGTCTCCCTCTAATGTGGGATAGATGTACAAATCTAACACAAAACCTCAGATGGCAAACTGTGGTAAAAAAGGTCTCCTATATCAGACAGAGAAATAGTTTTACAACAGCAGAAGCTAAAATGCTAGGTGACGGATAAGAAATAATAGTGACAATCTGAAGCACTAATTAAAATAACCTTCCTTGTCGTATTCAATTTTTTTGTGGTCCAAACTAATAATGTTTTTTGTCAAAGTCAGAAATCAGTAAAAGCAATGAACCTGCCCATGTTAGCTCAAAAAGCTAGCTACCTTTTTTAAGTGTAACGGCCCGTCTACACTACAGGCATCGAAAAATGCTTTCAACGCTTCTCCCATTCATTTGAATGGGGTGACGTAGAAGATTTGGAATCTTCGCCGAACTGCATTGTGGGGAGCGGAGCACGGCTTTGCAAGCATCGTGAGCATCAAAAGTTGAGCAATGTTCAACTTTTGATGCTCCCGATGCTTTCGAAGCTGGCATCAGCCAATCAAATCCCGTTTATGCAAATCCCGCCAGTACAAGCGCTAGCCAATCAAACCGCGTGCAAGCTGGGAGAGCCAGTTCATTTCCTCATATTCCAAACGAGAAATGACGGTAGCAAATCACCCGGTTCTTTCCGACCAGAACTATTTACCGGGATACAAACCGGAGGAGCCAGGCATGGAGGGAGGGGGCAGAGACAGTGGGTGAAACTGGTAGGTTTTCGCCTGTTTGGGGAGTTTATATCCAGTTTACTTAGTTTTAACATTGCTATTGCTTTGTATGTCGGGGGCGGGAGATTCATGTGATTGGTTGTTGGTCGCGTTGCTCGCAAAAAATCACCAAGCTTCAGACACGCCCAGCTTCAAGATTTGTTGATGCCTGTAGTGTAGACGGGCCGTAAGCTAGTCTGAATAACTCTCTAACAAAGCAAATTCATTTATGCAACACACTGTTAAAAAACTGAAGTGTACTTCTATTTCAGAAGCTCTTTTATTCTTGGTAGGATTTGTTGAGTAATCTATCGGCCAGATTATAGCTAGGTATTAGCCACGGGCTAATAGCTAGAGAGACCTTCTCAGATTTGCTAATATGTCGTTGTGTAGTCAAAATAAATATAAAAGTATATTGTTTAGGATTCAGAAAACTACTAATATTGTTTGCTGTTATTAAATAGTTTAACAGAAATTACTAGAATAATGTTAACAGTTGGGTAAACTAGTTAGCAAAGCACACATTTAACCTTCAGCAGCGTTTTTATCGTTGTAATGCCATTGAACACAACTTTTGATCAGAAACAGCAATAGGTATGACATATTTGCTCTGTAAAGCTACGTGTTGTGATGTCTGTTTTCGCTTCCCCTTGTCACCGTTTTTTATCGCTCAGTGATGATACTTATATTTCTAGAATCTGTGGAATCGCAGCTTGCTAATCGATATATTGTTTGTGTAGATCCGATAAGTAATACGAATATTTTTCCGTGAGTTCTGTGCTAAGTGTGTTAGCATTGTTTCGCTCAGGGCTAATTCAGAAGCTTGGTATTACCCCTGTGTTTTGTTTAGCTAAAAATGGTTAATATTGTCTGATAGCTGAGTTTCTTCCCGTTAAGTGAGTATGAGACATTTATAGTTTGTTAAATGTTAAGAAGCCCTCAGACGCTGTTTCTTGCAAGATGTTGCGTTTTGCCCCCGGTACCGAGAGCATGGGGCTTAACAAAACGGCTAACTTTCCACAGTGTAGACATTAACGAATATTTCGCATTCAGTATTTATTTTCTCCAGCAATAGTCTAATTCTAAATATATTTATTCTTCTTATTTAAAAGTGGGTAAAAAACATAACCCTAACGGTACGTCCACACAGCAGCGTTAGACGCTTCCAACGCTTCTCTGACCATTGACTTTGAATGGGGGTGACGTCACTTTGCCTCGCTTTTCGCCAAACTGCATTGTGGGGGAGCGAAGCGAAGATTTCCAGGATTTCCAGGATTTCCAGGATTTTCAGGATTCAAAAGTTGAGCAATGTTCAACTTTTGAAGCTGAGCTGGAAGCGTCAGCCAATCAAATCCCGTTTATGCAAATCTGCCAGTACAAGCGCTAGCCAATCAAACCACGTGTATGCTGGGAGAGACAGACCGCAGTTCATTTCCTCATATTCCAAACGAGAAGTTACGGTAGCAAATCACCCGGTTCTTTACGACCAGACTATCTACCGGGATACAAACCGGAGGAACCAGGCATGGAGGGAGGTGGCAGAGGCAGTGGGGGAAACTGGTAGGTTTTCGCCTGTTTGGGGAGTTTATATATATATTGCTCGCATAAAATCCCCGGGGTTTTTTGCTTTGTATGTCGGGGGCGGGAGATTCATGTGATTGGTTGTTGGTCGCGTTGCTCGCAAAAAATCCCCAAGTTGTCAGACACGCCCAGCTCCAAGCTTTTCAAGATTTTTGAAAAGCTGCTGTGTGGACGTACCGTAACCCTAAAAGTAGCATCAATACTGTTATTACAAATACAAAGAGAATTAGTTACTACTCTATGTTACCAATGTCAAAGTTATTCCTTATTGCTACCTCTTTCTCTTGTGCCTACAGATGTAAGACTGAACTCCCTCCAATAGGATTCAGCAGATTACTCTGAGAAAGGTCCGCTTTGTTCCCGGCCCTCTGAAATTGTATTAAGCTTCTATCAGAACAGTTAACTGGGGAAAGGTTGACCATGAAATAAAATGAATTGCAGCTTCTGCAGAGGAACAAATAGTCTATTCAGTGAAATGGGATTTGCCAAATGATGGCCTCTACGGTACCAAAGTGTTCATTCCCAAACAACGTATCTCCATTTGGGAAAGAAGCTTAAAGCTGAGGCCACGGTCTGATGAGGATGCAGGTTATAGTTTAGCAGATGAATCAGAGGCTCTGTGCATGTCTCGATAAAGTATTATATCTCAGTGTTTTGGTGTCTTACAGAGCAAGACATATTACATTTCATTGTTTATAGTAAATTGAACAGTCTAAATGTGTTGGTTTTCCAGAACCGAGTGTTTTATGGGTCAAGGAGTGAATAAACAATGTATTGTTTGATGGCTTCTATTCCTAATAACTTGCATTTATCTTGTTAACACTGAATATTAACAACAATATGCCAAGGGGAGGAGGACAGACTGAACATACGGAATAAAGAGGTCTAGACATTAGTCTTGAAACCTAAGAATGAGTCAGCATTTCATCACTTCCTGTCCCCTGGTCTGGAGGTCAATGTGTTTCTGATTCGTATATCTCAGTGTGCATCTGTGTCTTACAAAGCACGAGTTGTAACCTTTATTTGGAAAACATTATTTGTAAAAGTAAATCAAATGAGTTGGTTTTCCAGGATGTCATATGATCCTAGTGTATTATGGGTCAGTAATGGTCAAGGAGTGACGATAGCCACTGGATACGAACACAAATATACGATGAGAGAACATCTAAAGGTCCTGACACACCAATCCGACACCAAAGAACACGTCCCGACGGACCCGACTGTTGCGTCGCCTCGCTTCTCTGCGTCTTGGCCATGTGTCGCACTGGAACACACCTCAAAGACTTCAGCCGACGGCCAAGAAGCACGTACGAACTGCGCACGCGTGAGTGGCAATAACTCTCCTTACCAGCAGGCGGCGGTAGTGTGTATTCGTCATTCAAAAGAGGCAACAACCGGAAGACAGACTGCGTGATAACCGAGAGAAGAAGAACAGACTGCGTGATATAAACAAACAACAAATAGCGTGCGTTCCATTGTCACTCGACAGCGAGAAGCTCACGGGGCTTTCCCGAACCTGTGTTGAGAGCTGGAGGTAAATGACATCTCAGATTTGCCTTCTTCATCGTTTGTTTGGGTCCCTCACTTCCGTTTCGCTTCTCATTCACTGATTCGCTAGCTGAACAGCCAATCAGAGTGATTTCTTTGGCCGACGGCCTTTAGCAGACAGCCTCCCGATTCAACATGTTGAATCGGCAGCGGAAGGTGTCGGCACGGCCGTAAAGACACGACGGGGCGGGACACACCAAGACGCACCAATCTGAGTAGGGTGACAGGACGCTCATAGACGGCCCGACATCTATCGACGCCGAAAATCGGCTTGGTGTGTAAGGACCTATAGATACGAAGAAAAGAGTGTTTAAGAGGTTCGAGGACGGACCGATAATGCAGATGCAATAGAGTGGTTCAGGAATGAGTCTTGAAACTTAAGGTGAGTCAGCATGTCATCACTTCCTGCCCCCTGGTCTGGAAGTCAATGGTTTACTGAATGTGTTTTTGGTTGTTATCGTGAAATAAAGTATGTGGTTAACACAAGCTGAAGAGATGTCAACGTCAGTAATTACCCCACTGGTTAGCTTTTTTAACTTCTTACAATTTACTTATGATGTAATAGCCTATAAAAGCCAATAAATATGCATATCGTAAATATATATACAAAATAAATGAGTATTTTATGTTTCAAAATAGGAAAAACATATATTGCCTTTTTTTGAAATATTGACTCTTTAATAATAATAAATAAACTGTGTGTTTTTGTAAATTATATATAATATAAATATCTAAATGTCAAACATATTGTATGCATTTATTTGGTAATGAATTAACAGTTAAATGTTGATGTTGTATAGGTTGAGAAAAAACAAAAGCAAGCACACAAATAAGGCACATTCTGTTCCTCTAAGATTGACAGGGATTAGTGGCGCTTTGTTTTGCCTGCTGTCACTAGCAATCACTTACAATGCACACACACACACACACACACACACACACACACACACACACACACACACACACACACACACACACACACTTATACAGTAACATATTATATGCACGCCTGCATACACTGATATGCATGGATGCTCTTATTCTCTCTGTCTCTCACACGTTAGTGAATGCATGAAAAATAAATGTGCTTTTATCTATTTTCACACAGTCTTCTTCACACACACACACACACACACACACACACACGCATGCACGCACGCACGCACACACACACACACACACACACACACACACACACACACACACACACACACACACACACACACACACACACACACATACCATGTATACATCACTTCAGGGGACATTACATTGACTTACATGCATTTCCAGGAGACTTATCCTAACCTCAACCATAACCAACACATGCCTAACCCTAACCCTAACCAAGTCTTCACCCTAAAATTAATGATCCATGTTGTCCCCATAAGGGAGGCGAGTCCCCACACCTGACTATGTAAACAGATTTAGGTCCCCACAAGTATAGTAATGCTAGAATACACACACACACACACACACACTGCCACACGCATACAAACATATTCAGAGGGATTTCCTCGTGGAGGCTTATTCATATTCTGTGTCGCACCACTCTGTCAACATGTGGCAGCAGACATTTCAGAGAGCGGTTAAAACAATGTGAATTGTTCTTTGTTTACTGCAGATGTAGCAAGTTACCTAATGAGCACTGTGTTAAAGAGCATAAGACAAACTGTGTGACTGGGAAACAGGAAGTGAAGCAGTGAAGAAGAGAAACAAGTAGAAAAGTTATATAAAAACTCAACAAGTTATACTGGATTTTAAATATAAACTTACATATTGGATTAAGTTTGAGGAAGGGAAGAGGAAAGGACAGATGCAGTATGCAGCCATTGCTTTAACAGATAGGTACCATACATTAGCATCGTGATTAACAATGGCATTAGCATAGTGATTAATCCATCATTAGCATGAGCACAGCTGCTGGAGAGCACGGGGGAGGCCAGAGACAGAAAGGCAACATAAAAAGGCAGTGTGAGAAATAATCATGTCGAGCGGCAGAAGGAACCGAAGTGTCTTTCCTGTCATCACAGCTGCTGACAGCTCCAGCACGTCATTCCTCATAAATATAATTACTATTCATTCGCTGCGTGTCCACTTATGAGACGGAGTCTAGCAAAGAAAGACGAGTTACATTTGCTCAGACATAACACTGTGTCAATCTGTGTGAAAGTTCAATCCCGACTGTTATTCGTGGAAGAAGCAGAAGAAGAAGAAGAAGCAGAAGAAGAAGATCCTCTCCTTAATGAGGCCTATTTGGAGTTTTCCTTCTCCTGCAGTGTGTTACATAGGTTTATGTGCATGTAAGTACTTCTGTATCATAGTGACATCGCATTGGAAAACTTGCGCTTCTATTGGCTAGCACTCAAACCAGTGTTTCCGCCAGACCAGGGGGTATACTACGAATCTAGTTCAACCTATCCTGTATATGTTTGAGTCAGCCGGTTGGCCTAATCCAAAACATACGCGCTCTCGCTAAACTGTCCTACGACGCGGGTTATCAAGTGGATCGCTCAAGCCAGCCGTGTCCTATCTAGTTAGGTGCGCGTTCACATGAAAGGGGTGGGATCTGGAGCATTCGACCAATCACAAACATGGAGAAGCACACTGACAGCGCAGCGTCATACTTCCTGAATGAAAAGTCAACTATAATATTAGACATATGAAGAAGTTAAACTTTAAACATCCATGACTTAAACACTTGATCCAGGATCAAAGCCACAGAGCTGCACCTGCAAGGTGAACACAGCTGGGACAGAACAAGTGTTTGAATGCGTACATTAACAGGTTTATGATATCACTGCCCCGTCTAAAACACGATCTGACTTCAATTACATTTGTCTCGAGTGTTTCGTCAACTTAATGTGTTGCTTAAAATAATACTTCTGCATACAGTATGTGACACTGAGAGTGCTGCACGGCCAGATACGGCTCAGCTGACTCAGATAAGGAGATATATGATACATTATGATGTGATATGAATGATAATGGGACACATCGGCGTCTGCACTCACAGTGCCGCTGACTGTAGGCTACGTAATGTTACTCTGATCTGGTTACTTATGTTGTGGCAGATATTTAATTAAGCTTTCTTAACATGATAGTATAATGATAGTTATAATAGTCCGATTGCTCTGAAGATGGAGGTGATATTCTATTCATTTTCACGTTCACACAGTCGGTGATTTTGGCCGGCCGTCTTTCCTCCAACCGCAGTTTAAACTGTATTTCCTCCGCACACTGAGCTCTGATTGGTCAGCAGGCGTGGTGCTTTCGCTGAGTTGAGGAGCACAGACTCGGTTCCAGGACAAGTCGATGGAGATCTAGCCCGCTAAAAAGTGAACCAGCTTCGTAGGACCAGAACTCCCAGAAGTTATCTTGCTAAATGAAAATCCTGCTTCGTAGTATACCCCCCAGGGCTGAGAGGGTGTCCACCCCGAGAGCGGGGGGGCGAGGGGGGGTCGTTTTGAATTTTGACTTGAGCCGTCCCTTATAGATACTGTCTTTTTACGTTAGTGAGCCGGATCATTTGGCTCGGCTCTCTGAAAGCTCCGGCTGTTTCGGCTCCCAAACGGCTCTTCATTCACAGTTTACCACAGAGCCTCAGTTTCGCCGCTGCGAGGCTCTGGTGCTCGCAGCTCATGCGCGTGCTCCACTAAACCCCCCCCCCCCCCCCGCTCATCGCATCCTAATCGCGCACGTTCCGTGTTGTCCTGTGGCAGGCACCTTCGATGTCGGGGAAACGATCTTCAACACCCCGAAAAGATTAAAAGGTTGTTAGAGAAAATCCTTAACATCAACGTTTTGTAAACTATTGGATATTTCCACTTGTTTATTATTCCAATGGTTTCATCTTTAGAAATGCGTTAACCGTTTGTAACAGGTTTTTTAATGCAAAATAATATCTGAAAGCAAACAAAAGCTTTAAAATAAGTGTTGTTTAGTAAAACTACATTATATTCATTCATTCAAGTCCTTCAAACTGTACTTTGTTGGATTTTAATAAAAGAGCTGTTTCTCACTGTTTGTCTTTTTATTATATTATTTACAGTTCTCTGACTTCTGCCATATTTCCCAGCGGTGTTTTCACACAGTGCCGCCTCCGCTGTCTTTGTGTTAAACACGACGGAGGAGATGTGAGTGCAGTTAAAGAAGGAACTGCAGGTGCTAGTGATGGGAAGTACGGCTCTTTGAAGGGAGCCGGAACTTGTGGCTTATGGATAGGTCTATCCGCAAAATGATCACCAGGATAATGATTGACTGCATAGAGCGCCACAGTGACGCGTCATAAACCCCGGAAGTAAGTTAGCATTTTACCACTTCCGATTCCTTCGACAAAAAGCGGTGCAATTTCTCCATAGGACTTTGGAAAGTAGCTGGAAATAAGGTCTGTGGTTGAGACACATTGAAGAGACAGATCACGTTTTGTTCAGTCGGAACATCTCCACATGTCTACCCTACTTTTATAATTTTCTAATCATAAATCTAATCGATAGATTTATGATCGATAGGGTTTTAGGAAGTCTACTGTACAACTTGCTACATCTCTCAGCCGAGCCAAACTACTACTCAAGGAGCATGCTTTATAACATCATCTACGGCAGTGGTGTCAAACTCAAGGCCCGGGGGCCAAATCCGACCCACGACTTCATTTTATGTGGCCCCGCAAGAGCTTGCAAAGAATATAATACGTTTATTATACAGTTACATGCCACTTTACAGAAGCAGGTTGCCCATGAACTACATGTCCCACAATGCATCTCGTTTTGTGACATGCGCACTGAAGAGACTTGCAATTATTTGCCCATTGACTTCTGCTTTCAGACGTAGTTGGTAGTTAATTACTAAGTTATTATCCTATCCGATAATAATTCAATTCAGAGGCAATAGTGTAATATAATACATTATTTTATATATATATTATATATTTATATATGTATAATTATATAGTTACAACTGGCCCTTTGAGTGCAACCATAATGCTAATGTGGCCCGCGATGAAATTGAGTTTGAAAGCAAGTTCCCGTAAAGGCGAGTGGATTTTTGGCAGGCAGTGAACCAACGATAAAAATAACAGCTCTCACCAAGTACGACTCGGTTCCCTTCGTTCGTACCAAAGAGCCGTTCAAAATAATCGGATCCTTCGCCAACGTATCATCACTATAGGTGCACGATACAGGAGATGATACCTCTTGTTGGAGATAAATATCGCTTTATATTATTTAATATTTGAACATTTATTTTCTTGCTGTTTTTGTTTATAGTAAATGTATTCTTAGTTATTGTCGTTATTGAAGTGAGTTGAAGTCGTTTTGTGCTTTTATTTTGAAGGCAGGTTTGGGCACTGGGTGATTAGAGCACCTGGTGTAATTGTATATATATTGGAGACAGGTGGAGGTGGGATTAGAGCACATGCTTTTGTTATCAGGGTGATCCAAGGCACAAGAAGGAAAGCCATGGGAAAGGCTAAAGTCAAGACAAATAGGAAACCTTTTCATTGTACTTTTGTCATAGGAATAAAATGCACAAACTGGACTTGGATCATTGCCCTGCGTAAGATTCACTAACTGGTGACTCAGCGGCAGTGTTATTTTAAATTAATTATACATTTTATTTCGATATGACTTTGGCCGCTACACCTCTTTACCTAGCAGAGATCAGACGGATCGGGTAACATGAGCCTCGAAATCCATTAGCGAAACCTGCTACGGTAATTGTTGCATCATTTCTGCTATTTGAAGATACAACCTGCTCTTTGAAAGTGTGGGGAGATTATATTGGATAGTATCAGCATGTTGTATGGTGGTAGGATTTTGAATTATTCTTCACCAGCAGGTAACAGAGAGGTAACATGAGCCTCACAGTCTGTTAGCTAAACATGCTAGGGTAATTGTTGCATCATCTTAAAAGATACAAACTTTTCTGTAACTGTGCGGTGAAACTAAATTGAATCGCAGCAGCACGTACGATGGTGGTATCTTGAATTATAGATATTTTAAGCAGCAGAGACAATTGACAGATCAATGACGGGAAACATCGGCCTCAGAGTCCGTTAGCTACACTTATTATAGTAATGGTTGCATCATTTTCTCCACTTTGAGATACAACCAGCTCGTTTTAGCAATGTGATGAAACTACAGTGGATCGCTGCCTTAGTTGGTTCATACATGGTGGGATCTTGAAGCTTCTGGACCAGCTCTAAAAGTGTCTTATTCTCAATCCTGATGGTATTGTAAGAAATTAAAATAAATGTTTATATGGCGTAATTTAGATTAAATATATTCTTATTATTAAAGCTGTTTTATTCTGAAAATCACACACTTTTAACTTAACACTTTTATTCTGAAAATCCTTCATTTCCGGTTAGCATTAGCATGTGGCAAACCTTACGTTTTGAAAACGTGAATTGAAGGTGAAATGACATGTGGTGTTGCACACTAAACACACTGTCTTTAACACTAATGTAGTGACGCTGCAATACTGTTATTAGGGAATGTTTAAACAACCATTAGAATGCTTTATTTACCAGAAAAACGACAGGAATTGCCTCGGACCCGCCCCCGTCGACGCCGGCCAATAGGAGAAGACTACAGTTGATAACCCGTGATGGACAGGGAGAATCGATCTCCTTTTCACCCTCTGCTGCCCCAATGTGAACGGGACCAACAGCTGGGAGGAGGGGGAGCCACCAACTCGCACATTTCATTGTATATCGCCGCATCAGTTGTTTAATTAAATGCTGTTAACTTTTATAAGCTTCCTTGTACTCTTTTCAGTTGATCCTAGTCTCGGGGCTAAAGAAATCCTCACAGTATCACCTGGTTAACATCATCTGAAAATGATCTAAGTCGTTGAGAATATATCCCTAACTTCTAACCCCCATATCCGGACGCCATCCCTACTTGCTCAGGTATAAAAGCTGAACTGAATAGCCTAAGTACCGTTACCAGTGACGGCCGTTAACATCTCTTCCTGTATACAAGGTCGTAGAAATGGAGGTACCCTGAAGCCTTCGCTGCATTGCATTCTTCAAGAACAACTTCCTGTCTGAAAGCTCCTTCATGGTTCTCCTGTTGGCATGGTTCTCTCCATCCTTTATCCCCCAATGTCAATTACAAATCCAGGATGCAACGAACCAAAGCAGATGGAGGCTGGAGAGACTATTGCCAAACATGGCAGCAATGCTAGTCGTCCTATAGTTTCCTGCCAGAGCCTGCCACATCTCCTCAAGTCCATTTTGTTCATAAAAACAGTAATTACAGTTCTAAAAAGCTTCACAGGTGGATGTAAAACAACACCAACGACACTATCAAAAGAAGATGGAAGACACCAACCATGTTTACCTGGCCTAGAAGAACAATACGCCAGTAAACAACAACTAAAATGTGTCCTTTGCTCCATTAGATTATACTCGTTTGCCACGGTGCACAACCAGGCGGCCAAGAACTGTTCAGCGAA
The DNA here is from genome assembly GCF_902827115.2 of Pseudochaenichthys georgianus. Lineage (NCBI taxonomy): Eukaryota > Metazoa > Chordata > Actinopteri > Perciformes > Channichthyidae > Pseudochaenichthys > Pseudochaenichthys georgianus. Next base: position 48,549,538 of record NC_047503.1, read on the forward strand.
AAAGCTAGGACATCATTGGAGGAAACACCTGCAGCACCTGCTAGGAACTTCATTTAACAATTAAACTGCATTTATTAAGTGACAACATGATTATAATAGTTGACTTTATCTGCATTAATCTAATCATCATCCAATTGCAAACATCAAAGGGTATTTATAACCCATTCCCTTGCCTCTGATGACTATTCAAGAGCTGTCATGTTGCATTTAATGCAGCTCAATCTCATTCAATTGGTAGATAACTGAAAACAAGGACATGGTGGAGTTTCCAAAACCAAATCTGATCCATTTTCCAGAAGTGGAAAAAAGTCAGTCACAAGATGTGGGACATCCCATGTGAAGTTACGAGTCCTACATTTGAGTTTTGAGCCTTAAAACGTAATTCTAGACTTCACTTTTTGGCAATAAGTAATTTTTTCGTTGATCACTGCAAAGATTTTGGACGCAAATTAAGCTTAGCGCAAGTTCAGACAGGAAGACCTATCACTCCGTAATGCACGTCATGACAATACTCGCCCCCTCCACTAGATGACAGGGAGCGCCACTCCTTAGCCAACCTATCATTCCCTCCATTCACAAGCCTAATTATCGCACCTGTTAAACCCTCTATATACGCTCTCCCCTTTCCTATCAGCTGTCTTCCAGGTGTCAACGCCAACCCTCCTCCACCCCTTCGCCTCCTGCTTCCAGCTCAGGGCCAAGCTCAACCTCCTCCCTTCCAACCGGACCACTTATCACCACCACCGGTGTCTAGACCCGGGGGGGTTCATCGGAAACGGTTCTTTCCCTTCCCGAATGATATCCTACAAAACCTGGGCCTAATCGCCAAACGCCATTTCGTTCTCTTGTTATAAACTGTCATCATTATGTTTCATTTATATAACGTGACCGATAATAAACGTGTATTCCATACATTACGTCTCTCCTGATTGAAATACAAACATGTACTACTTTTTTATTGACAAAGCAAAATTAAATGATTTTTAAAAACCTTCAAGGAACATAATTATTCATCTTTGCGCTCAGGGGAAAGTATCAAGGAGTGTCTAGTTAAAAGGCAAAAGTTCAAGTGAAGTCACAACTCATTGATGTTGCAGGTCTTTTCAAGACACCCACTATATTAAAATGTCTTAAAGGTCCCACGGCCATTTCTACTGATTCCATTGTTGAGGTCGACTAGAATATATTCACATTGTGCAATGTTCCAAACTCTCATTGGTTTCTCACAGCAACTCTGTATAGTGTGTGTATTCACTCTGTCCTAAACGGCTTGTTGGAGCTCCTGCCCCCCTCTCTGTGAGCCCAGTATGCTCTGATTGGTCGGGACATTGCGAGGCTCGTTGCTGCGAGGAGCGGACAGGTTTCCGGGTCAGCGATACAGCGAGAACAAGCGAAACTCATCCTGAGCACACACACACTCACAGCCGAAGTAAAAACAACAAGTGTGGCTTGATATTGAGAAAGAAAAAGGTTTGTAACGCTGTGAGAACGGGTCTGAAGAGAGCATTTCTCCGCCTTCCCAACTCGTCTATTACCAGCGTTCAGGGAGCTCTATGCAAGTCAATGGGACTCCCTGTTAGTTAGCCAAGGGGTCCTGGTGTGGGAGGGGCTCCGCGGATTGGTCCATTTGTTGTTGATGTGGGAGTTCACACGTCACAGAACCAGGAAGCAAAGAATGGAAAAGGAGAAATGTCCAACGAGGCGTTCTGGAGCAGCACAGACAGGTCTTCTCGGTGTTAGAGTTTTACTCGCTACAGGGTGCACTTTGAGGGTTAGTGACTCTGCAGACTTTACATGCAGAAAAACCTTCATAACACACAATGGGACGGGTGATAACCGAAAATCATGACATGGGACCTTTAACCAAAATGAATGCATGCTACACTTAATAAAGAATTTCAGTGAAAAGCCAAACGGCCCATTACAAACATTAAATTACAGGCATAGATGTCAATAGACTTCTGCTAAGTGCCAAACCAATCAGCTACCAGGTCTGTTATCACATGACCATTGGGCTGATTGAAGTATTACTGCAAAACAGAAGATAGGACAAGCCTATACATAGATGTATATAAACAGGTTTCTTAACAGTCTTTCTATTCACACACAAACTGTAAGAGGTTCTATGTATACTCTAGAGTATACATAGAACCTCTTTAATATTCAGATATTCATTCAGCTGAATGTGTGTGAAGCTAAGAGTATGTGTGTGTGCATGTGCAATAAGGCCAGTGGCACACGGGGCCACATGTGTTGGTCCAGAGGAGATTGAAAGTGAATTGAAAGCTATTAATCTGACCTTCCCCTGCCACCAGGTGTATTTTGGGACAGGATATGTATTCCCTGCACCGGCACAGCTCCCCTCCACAGCTAGGATCAGATGTGGAGAGCAGCTTTTTACATCTCAGCCTTCCCTCCTGTGAGTATCCTTCCTCTGTGTGCATACACTCCTCTGTGGTTTCGCCTGAGAGCTGGTTAACAGGGCAGCTCCACTCTCCATCTACTCGTTCGGGAATCACACGGATGTGGAAACAATGGCAGGTGGAAACAGCTTTGTTGAACACAGTGGGGACGAGAAACAGACCGTGGCAAGTTTGCCTTGATGTTTCATTTCTCATGCCCGTGTGCAGTCGATGCAGCATGGGACAAGACCAATGTAGCAAAGACAAACAGCAATTCCACGAGGATGGTGAGACGGCTGGCAGCACCTCTGTTTGAATATGTCGCGCTGTGCAGGAGCAGAAACTCACTTCTAACTAAAGTATTTTTCTGAACCACTTTGCCCTGCTTATTCGATTCAGTGAACCAAGTGTTTTGTTTACAAGTGCTTTCCAACCACCCTAATACAGCATGAAGTGTCTTGTAGTAGCTACATGCTGTCCCACGTACTACTGGAAATTAGGGATGCACGATATTGGTTTTTTGAAACCGATATACTGCTTCTCAAGACTGATACCGATAATAATATAAAATATATATATATATATATTAAATGTACCTGTAGTTTTTGCACATCTGGTGGTAAAAAAAAGACTAGTGAGCAAAGGACATGAGCATTACTACTATGAACAAAACTAACCCTGGGGTCGTCTCTGGCAAACTTCTTGCCTTTTTCAAAAGCCTCGTCGATAGGTCAAAGCCCCGGTGCCTTTGCAGCTGGCTTTGGATTCGCCGCTTGTTTAGCAGCGCAGGCGTCTTCGTACGCTTTTAACACACCATCGTACCCATGGCGATGTTTCAGGCGACTAATCAGGTTGGAAGTATTATAGCTCGTTGCCTTCTTCCCTCCTCGTGGAACTTCTGCATTGCATTCGTTAATACAAATAGCAAGCGAACTATCTAACTCTGAAACTTTGAAATAGTCCCATACTACCGACGACATGTGTGTTTAATGTCCTGGCTTCACGGCCGCACACCATTTACGTCACAGCCAGGCAGTTAGGTAGCGCTGGATTTATGAAGAACTCCCCTCTTCCTAAACCACTAATACCACAGTACTGGCAAAATGGGAGGAGCCGAGTGAAAACAAGCGCCCCTCATCCCAATCCACCCACACCGCAGTATCTTTTCTTTTTTTTTAACCAAAAGATATATTGTATATTATCGGGGCTATTAATACTTTTATCGGGTTTATCGGGATGATGTCATAATTCCTAATATCGGACCACCACTACTGGAAATAGTGGCTGGAGGAAACCATTTATTTTTTAGTTAATGCTTCCTTTCCTCTGGAGCTCAGCACATCTAGCGAACAGGTTTGAAAGACTTCACGTCACCACCGCTAAGCTAAAGGAGGCTAATGCTGGGCTATAAAGGAACTACAGCACGGTCACATGACTTCACGTCACCACCGCTAAGCTAAAGGTGGCTAATGTTGGGCTATAAAGGAACTGCAGCACGGTCACATGACTTCACGTCACCACCGCTAAGCTAAAGGTGGCTAATGTTGGGCTATAAAGGAACTACAGCACGGTTACATGACTTCACGTCACCACCGCTAAGCTAAAGGCGGCTAATGTTGGGCTATAAAGGAACTACAGCACGGTCACATGACTTCACGTCACCACCTCTAAGCTAAAGGTGGCTAATGTTGGGCTATAAAGGAACTGCAGCACGGTCACATGACTTCACGTCACCACCGCTAAGCTAAAGGTGGCTAATGTTGGGCTATAAAGGAACTACAGCACGGTCACATGACTTCACGTCACCACCGCTAAGCTAAAGGCGGCTAATGTTGGGCGTGATTACGTTTAGTCGTCTCATTTAGACACTTGGTAACAACCGCTGTTTTTAAATTCATCAGTGGGGTATTAACTAAACAACCAAACACATATTCAGAAAACTAGTGACTTCCAGACTAGTGAACAGGAAGTGGTTTAATTCTAACACTGTATTATGTTACTTTAAGCTGTCTCTACTCTTTGATCTCCAATCACAGAAACCCATCGTCAATACAAAAGTTATTTTGTTTCTAAACCAAAAATCCTTGCAGTGTTTTGTTTTTCTTTTCTTACAAAGACTAAAGATTGAAAGAACTGTGATATCTTGGACCAGGCAGTGCAGAGAAGTAGATAAGTAACAAAAAAATATCTCACAAATAAATGCAGGGAGGTAAAACAGGAAAGTTAAGCCAGAAAGCGATTTGGAGGAAATGCAGATCGACAAAAAAGTCTAATCCGGCCAGACTCCCAACTTTCCGAATCTGCCTCACTGACACTCTCAAGTGATTAAACACGAGGAAAACTACAAATGATTTACTGTGGAGGAGAGATGGAGTGAAGAAGAGTGATGAAGACAGAGGAAGAGCTGAGGCAGCACTCAGAGCTCCTGAAGCAGAAACAACCGTCCGTGTTTCCTTAAATCTCTGAGCCTCGAACCGTTTAATGAACCAAAGTCTTTCTATAATCTCTGAAAATGTTCCCTTTCTTTCCTGAGAGTTTTCTTTCTCGTGATAAAAACTCTTTATTCGACGTTGCACTTTATTCCACCAGGAACTGTAAAGTTAAAAATCAATTTCCAACCGTGTAACGATAGTGCTTTTCCTCTGAGACTGAAAAAGGATCTGGAGCTTAAAGCAAAAAGCAGGTTCTCCAGTTCGTCTGAATACAATAAATGCTCTGATATAATAATCTTATTTTCCCTGCTTGTGTTTTATGTTGACAATCAAGAGTACGTTTTGACGAAAACAAAATATTAAAGAGGCCTTTCCTGTAGAGTGTTATATAGGTTGTTGTTCTTATATTAGGGGTGTAACGGTATCCGTATTCGTCCCGTACCGTCACGGTTCGGACGTCACGGTTCGGAAGTCACGGTTCGGAAGTCAATCAATCAATCAATCAATCAATCAATCAATGTTTATTTATATAGCCCAATATCACAAATGTTACATTTGTCTCAGTGGTCTTCACAGTGTGTACAGAATATCAGTATGACAATACGACACCCTCTGTCCTTAGACCCTCACATCGTACAAGGAAAAACTTCCAAAGAAAACCCAGTTTAAAGGGAAAAATGGGAGAAACCTCAGGGAGAGCAACAGAGGAGGGATCCCTCTCCCAGGACGGACAGACGTGCAATAGATGCCGTGTGTAAATTGAAAAGATAATACATTTGCAACTAGTGCTGAGTACCTGGACTCACATTCAGGTTCAGGTCCGGACTCAAGTCCAGAGGTTCAGGTTCAGGTCCGGACTTATAAGTCCGGACCTGAACCCATGGCTTGTGTCAAGTTGTATGAGTAACTAAAGTGAACTTATTGTGAGCTAATTATCAATTGAAAATTAACTGATAATAAACTCAAATTCAAACTCGTCAGGTTTATTGTGCTCCCTTCCAACTTGTGTCTACATTTCTCTACAAAGTACAAATGTAAAAAAAAACACTTTTTGCCACTTAGTCTACAAATGACTTATGACAGCAACTACAGTGAACTACTACAAAGTTCAAACGTTTATTTCATTTACCAAACTAAAGTAACCAAACAGTCCCTGAGCTGACTGAGCCTAAATCCCTAAAACGTTGCTGAAAGGTAGAGTGTAGAGTAGACTATACCCATTACACTGTTACACACCTACTATACAGTATAGGCTACACTGTAGTGGCTGTACAGTCAGAGTGTACTGTACTGTCTGTACACCATGTATTTTCTACAACTCTACATGTGTACATTATACAGTACATACTACATACATAGTGATGTACAAACATACTGTTAGAAATTAAAATCAATGTTGATATGGTGTAATTTTGAATTAAATACACTATTTAATTTAAATCAGTTTTATTCTGAAAAAACCGGAAGTTCACGCTATTAACTTTTATTCTGAAAATTATTCACTTCCGGTTAGCATTAGCATGTGGCGAAATGCTACGTTTTCAAACCGTGAATCAAAGGTGAAATGACATGTGATGTTGTACACTGAGCACACTGGGATTAGCACTCATTTATTGACGCTGAATAATGTTTATCAGGGAATGTTTAAATGACCACAGAAACCAGAATAGACGTAAGTGCTAGTTTTTTTGCGAGTCCAAGTACCGGTTCCCGACGTTCCGGTTTTAACCGGACTTGAACCGAAACTTTTTACAAGTCCAGTACCGGTTCGGCGTACCGGTACGCAGCACTATTTGCAACATAGGTCACGGTTCGGACGTCACGGTTCGGACGTCACGGTTCGGACGTCACGGTTCGGCACATGCAGTCACACGGCGAATACGCCTTTTTTTTTTTTTACGACTGGGAAAAAAGTCTGTCATTCAGGGCAGTATCCACTACACTATATATAATCCAGGGGGCGGTATTGCGCCTAAAAGCTGTTTGCCAGCCGCCCTTAAACAACAAATGAAGAACAAGAAGAAACACAACAACAAAACGAACAAAATACAAGAAGAAGAAAAGTTAGTATGGCGATTCAGATAACACACAGGAGCTAGAACCCACCTGCTTCTTTTAAACCAGCTGTGTGGGAACATTTCGGGTTCCCTGTGGACTACAATAACGATGAAGTGCGAGTGGTGGATCGGACGAGGACGGTGTGTCGGCGTTGTTCTACAGCGGTGCGGTATGCTAATGGCACACACGCCAAACATGCTAAATCATATCAGAAGGCATCACCCAGATTTGCCAATCACCGGAGCCCGGCAAAAGACAACAGCAGTTCAACAGCTGATCCCCTCTGTTTTTAAGAAGCCAAGAAACATGTGAGCCGAGAGACCAAAATAAATAATGTTGGCATATGTTTTTCAACGGCTTTGCGCTCTTGAAACACTTTCTTATTATTTATGATTATCAAGAAATCCTTTTTAGTTTTACAGCTTGATGAAACCTTTTAGTTTGACATCAGCCATTATAGATAATATGGCCATCTGAGTATGTGTGGTACTGTGTATGGTTTGTTTTTAACTGTTTAATACAGTTAATTATTCAAAATGTCAGAGTTCCTTATTTTGAGACTGAAACTTGCGCTACTGTTCAAAAATAAATAACAACAAACCTGGAATTACGCATTTGGGACTTTTTTTTGCTTTTTCTTGTTGTCCCGAACCCGTACCGAACCGTGACCTCCAAACCGAGGTACGAACCGAACCGTGACTTCTGTGAACCGTTACACCCCTACTGTCTACGCTGGGACGTAATATCGCTTCCTTTTTTTCGAGGGAGGGGGGGGGGGGGTCAGAGGGTCTAGGTATACAAGTCACGGCTCGCCACTGGGTTTCAGTATATTCTCTCTTTCCTCTTCACTGGTTTCACTTTTCCCTCTCCCTCTATATCTTGCTTCAATGAATCCTAACCACTCAGTCACATCTCCACTTTCTCTCCTCACTCACTCGCACCCTTTCCACTCAGTGTTACTTACAGATATATGGAGTGTGTGTGGGGAGTTTGCCTGAGTCACACATGACCTCACAGCAAGTGCTGCTCTTAAGAAACTTGATAAGCTGCTCAACCTTCGGGCAGTGAAAGAAACGCACTGCTGCGACTGTGATCTAAACTCCTGGCCATTCTTATAAATGTACACCTGATGAAGGTATGTGAGTAAATACACAGGTAGAACACACGGCAGCAAAACATAAAGACATGAGTCCTAGCGCAGATCAAGCCGTTTGGAACTGGAACCTGAACTCTCTAAGGGCCGGTTTTCACAGAACATCTGCCGTGACAGATCAGGCACACAAGTGTATACTGTGGGTATTGTGTATATATAGGGGTATACATATCTGCATGTTTATACGGGAGGCGTGTGGCGCAGTGGGTTAGTGCATTGGTGTAATGTTATCTTATATATATATATTTGGGATTGTGGGAAACAGTATTTCGATCTCTCTGTCTATGCACAGAAACTGAAAGATTGACAATAACGTTGACTTTGATACGTGTAACTATCTGGACATGGATACAGTATAATATTACAAAGTACACGTTTGTCTGAGGGGGATTTACTGTCCAGAAAACAACACCTTCTCTCCTTCGAGCCTTGCAGGAAACTCTCCGAAGAAAACCCCACGTTTAAAAACGTTTTTAGAAACCTTGAGAGAGCAATATCTCTAATAAAGGCACTCTCCATATATACACACCAATATGAATAATGTGAAGGTATCTAAAAGAAAAGTGCACCACCGGTTGCTATGCATGTATCATGTGAGGGGAAACGCAACTTACAGAATCCATGAGAGCGACTGAAGGGAAAGTACTTCTTAAACTGCTTACTTTTTAGGATAATAATGCTGCTGCGCATTTGTTTTTGTTTTTATTTGTATTATATATTTCAATTTGAAATGATGTCCTCTCTTGTCTGTGCCTCTGTTTTTCACATGTGTACGTTTGCGTCAGGAATGGCGTGTCTTGTAACTATGTGGTTTAAAAGAATGAAAAATTTAAAAACATATTGTTTAAAAAAAAGAAATCCACGACTTACCACTGGAAAACTAAATATGAAATATACATGATATTCCCTTCTTGGTGTTTTCTCGACAGTGAAGACATGTGACATTTGGCATATTACTCTCAATGAATATAAGAAAGCACTGCGTAAAGCGAGAGCAGCCTACTACTCTTCATTAATAGATGAGAATAAGAATAATGCAAGATTTCTTTTCAGCACTGTAGCCAGGCTGACAGAGAGCCACAGCTCGATTGAGCCTTCTATTCCCTTAGCACTCAGTAGTAATGATTTTATGTGCTTTTTTAACGATAAAATTGTTACTCTTAGAAACAAAATTAATGACCTCTTGCCTTCGACCAGTATAGTGTTATCAACAGCTCCCGGAATCGTAAGTTCTAATATTACACTAGATAGTAAACTAGAATGCTTTTCAGCCATTAACCTTGAACAATTACATTCAATGATTCTCTCTTCTAAACCATCAATGTGCATGTTAGACCCAATTCCAACTAAGCTGTTGAAGGAAGTTTTTCCATTAATTAGCACTTCTTTATTAAATATTATGAATATGTCTTTATTATCAGGCTATGTTCCACAATCATTCAAAGTAGCAGTGATAAAACCGCTTCTTAAAAAGCACAACCTCGATCCAGAGGTTTTAGCCAACTATAGACCTATTTCTAATCTTCCGTTCCTCTCAAAAATTCTTGAGAAAGCGGTCGCAAAACAGTTGTGTGATTACTTAAAAAACAATGATTTATTTGAAGATTTTCAGTCTGGCTTTAGAACACATCATAGCACAGAGACAGCTCTGGTTAAAGTCACAAATGATATTCTAATAGCCTCAGACAAGGGACTTGTCTCTATTCTTGTTTTGCTCGATCTTAGTGCTGCATTTGATACTATCGACCATGATATCCTATTGCAAAGACTAGAGCACTTAGTTGGCATACAGGGAACTGCTTTAGGCTGGTTTAGGTCCTATCTATCTGAACGCTCTCAGTTTGTACGTGTTAACGATGAATCTTCCACGCAAACCAAAGTTAGCCATGGAGTGCCACAGGGCTCAGTGCTCGGACCTATTTTGTTCACATTATATATGCTTCCGTTAGGCAATATTATAAGGAATCATTCTGTAAACTTTCATTGTTATGCGGATGATACTCAACTATATTTATCAATCAAGCCTGATGAAATTAATCATCTAAATAAAATTCAAGACTGCCTTAAGGACTTAAAAACGTGGATGACCTTAAACTTTTTGATGTTAAACACGACCAAAACTGAAGTTATTGTACTTGGCCCGAAGAATCTACGAAACAAATTATCTAAAGACATACTAACTATGGATGGCATTAATTTGGCCTCCAGTGAGACTGTAAGGAATCTTGGTGTTATATTTGATCAGGATTTATCCTTTAACGCCCACATAAAATCAATTTCAAGGACCGCCTACTTCCATCTACGTAACATTGCAAAAATCAGGCATATCTTGCCTCAAAACGATGCAGAGAAACTAGTCCATGCATTTGTTACTTCTAGGCTGGATTATTGTAACTCTTTATTATCAGGGAGTACCAAGAAGTCAATCAAGTCGCTTCAGCTGATTCAAAATGCTGCGGCTCGTGTACTAACCAGAGTTAGGAAAAGGGACCACATTACTCCTGTTCTGGCTGCCTTACACTGGCTCCCTATAGAACACAGGATAGAATTTAAAATTCTTCTTCTCGCCTACAAAGCCCTTAATGGGCAGGCGCCATCTTACCTTAAAGAACTCATTATACCCTACTGTCCTACTAGGGCATTGCGTTCCAAGAATGCAGGGTTGTTGGTTGTTCCTAGAATCTTTAAAAGTACAATGGGAGCCAGAGCCTTTTCTTATCAAGCTCCACATTTGTGGAATCAGCTTCCAGTTTGTGTTCGGGCGGCAGACACCCTATCCGTTTTTAAGAGTGCGCTTAAGACCTTCCTTTTTGATAAAGCTTATAGTTAGGGCTGATTAGATTCAGCCTCTAGTTTTGCTGATATAGGCTTAGTTTGTCAGGGGACATCTTACTTCTTCCTTCTCTCTGTCTATACCCGTGTACACTCATGTTCCGATTAACCCAGCTTCCCCAAATTTCTTTCTTTTTGGTGTCTATATACGCTGGGATCCGGAGTCATGGATGATCCTGCGGTCCTGTGTCCTGGATCGCGAGCGCTGGATCTTGAGTCGTGGCTGTGGTCCTGGATCATAGGTCCTGGATGGATATCCTCGTGGATTCATCTTCCTATTATACACACATGCATTTCCAAACATTTGGACTACCTATGTTGCAAATGTATTATCTTTTCAATTTACACACGGCATCTATTGCACGTCTGTCCGTCCTGGGAGAGGGATCCCTCCTCTGTTGCTCTCCCTGAGGTTTCTCCCATCTTTCCCTTTAAACTGGGTTTTCTTTGGAAGTTTTTCCTTGTACGATGTGAGGGTCTAAGGACAGAGGGTGTCGTATTGTCATATTCTGTACACTGACCACTGAGACAAATGTAACATTTGTGATATTGGGCTATATAAATAAACATTGATTGATTGATTGATGTGAGGATGCAGAATGATTGTGGATGGATTAGGAGTTTATACTTATATACTTGCTATTTTTAGTTTTGATGTATTTTACTGCTAACTGTATTCTGTGTCAATTGTCTGTGAAGCACTTTGAACTGCACGAATTGTCTGAACGGTGCTATACATTTATATATATTTAATATTCCATCCTTCACGTACTTATGTATATATAATAATTTGCTTTATATTTTGTTTTTGTTGATTTTAATTCAACATGTGTGCATATGTAAATGTGTCTGTTGATTGTGTATATATAGAGGATATATATATTTGTATACATATTTGTATATTTTATTATTGTATTTTGTATTCGGGATTGTTGGAAACGTCATTTCGATCTCTGTCCGTTCAAACACAGAAAAATTGACATTAAAGTCGACTTTTTTTACTTTGATGTATATTTTCTACTTTTTTGTTTATTTCGAGTCTTTTTAATTGTTATTGAATAACGTCATGTCTTTTTATGCTGCTGCAAAACAAAATGTCCCAAATGTGTATCAGTAAAGTACTGATACACTTATCTTATTAGGAGTTTATACTTAACTCCTTTATACTTATACTTTTAGCTTGATGTCTTTTACTGGTAACTGTATTCTGTGATATCAATGTCTGTGAAATGTCTGAAGCACTTTGAACTGCCGCATTGTATGAACGGATGTGGGAAACGGTATTTCGATGTCTCTGTCGGTAAACACAAACTGAAAGATTGACAATAAAGTTGACTTGTGACTTTGACTTGAAAGCTGCTATACCAATAAAGAAGATTAGTATTGTACGTATCACTTGTGCAGCGTCTCTTAAAGGATATGGGCTGGACACCATGCGGATGCACCAGCTGCGGGGAAAGGTGGTCTGTTTGAGGCAGAAGAAAACCACGGGAGCCAGTTCTGGGTACGGTACCACCAACACACTGCTATCACTGCTGTCATCATCATCATCATCTTCATCATCATCATCATCATCTTCACAGTCCCGCTGCTGTATCATCCTCTCTTCCTGAATAATCCCTTCCTCCTCCTCCTCCTCCTCCTCCTCCTCCTCCTCCTCCTCCTCCTCCTCCTCCTCCTCCTCCTCCTCCTCTATCTCCTCCTCTTTCTCCTCCTTCTTTTTCTGGGGGCGTGGGAGGCGATACGGGGAGGAGGTGGTGACGGCATCGTCGCTGTCGCCCCCGGTTACGGCTGTCGTTACCCTGGAGATTGTTGCCGCTGACGGTGTTGTTGATGTTGCAACGCTGGGGCCCTCCTCCTCCTCGCTCGTCATGGCAACACAACGGTCTGAAATCAGAGAGAGAGAAACAATGTGTATTTGCAAACTACTTAATAACAAATTAAGTTACAAATACAGTCACAAAGCAGCAGTTTATATATATCAATGTGATGAGCACTGAGTCAACATTTAACACCAAGTACGGAGGGAAAGCACAACGCTGGGTAAGTCAAAGGACAGAGTTAAAGTGAGGGCTGGTACAGTAGGAGAGAACTGCAAGAAGAAGAAGAAGTGAGAAGTCAAATTCTGACATACAAGCAAGCGTTGGTTTGGGATGCAACAGGCTTTGAAGTCATTTCATGTGCGGCAGTCGCACAGACAGGGCATAATCTGAAGACAACGAATACAAAAGTCTGCTTTTAGACGGTTCCTATAACAAGCAAAGGACCCCAGGACCGCTGCTTATATGAAACCTACATCTGAGGTTTTTGCATGACGACATTTTGTGTGTGAAGACAAAAAGATGACAAGTAGGTGTCAGATTACTTTTCCAAATTCACAATATAGTTGTTACCACTGAGAGGTCATCGACCACACGTCTTTGTGTTTGGCTGTTCTGACAGTGAAGGTGTAAAGCGACAGAAAGTCATTCAGCTACAGAACTCCTGATCCATGGGCCGACTCACAAGCAGGAATGCACATAGCAATCACACTTGTAAGTCTTTTTTTCTTAATTGAGGGCTAAAATGAAGAGGAAATTAGGCATGTACAAATTCAACCAGCTTAGGTCGGACATGTTCCAATATGTTTATGGTGTAAAGATTATAGATTTCCGTCTGCACAGATCAATGCATTCGTAATATGGATGACAACTTCAGATTTAGTTCTAATCCGATCTCTTTCATTTGAGTTAATGCACTAAAGCTAGAAACAAGTGAACATGGTACCCAGATATCACGAGTCGTTACTGAACGTTACGGTTGTGTGATCACGGAATGAAATTAGGTCGGAGGTGGAGAGGAAGCAACAAAGACTAACTGCTGACAGGTTGGAGGGAAATGAAGGAGTAGAGGAAATGGTGGTGTGGAGAGTTCAGTGGTTTAGTCAGAGGCTCAGTGTGGAGAGGAATCGATACTGTGGAGCTGGAGAGAGAATAGAGGAGCTACTGGTACCACTGAGTGGAACCTCACATGGATTTCCAATGAGCTGCTCTCAATGAAAGCTTCTGAAAGCTCAAGTCCACTTCAGTCTCAGCTTCAAGAGGTCCTTAAAGTGGCCTGTGTTGGTTTGTATATATTGGATTTCAGGTTTTATTTATCTTTGAGGTTTTGAGAAAGCCTGTTCGTCGCTCAAGGATCCAAGATGGTGGACATTTCCAAGAGGGCCACCAATGATGGCTTGGAAATATCATTTTTCACAATAATACAGAGATGGCAAAAGTACACACATCCTTTACTCAAGTAGAAGTACTGATACTCGTGTTTAAAAAGACTCTGGTGAAAGTAGAAGTACAGACTAAACTTCTTTACTTAAGTCAAAGTAAAGAACTTTGAAGTGTACTTCAGTAAAAAGTACCCATAACTAGCAGCTGCTTTAAAGAGTACCTGACCTCCCTTTATATTAAGAGAACAATAATGTCATTGTTAGCTAATGAATGTTTCCATGCTGAATAACGGCAACATGACAACGTTTCCATTGGTCCCTCTTCTTTAGAGAAGACCAGGAAGTGATGGATACACGGATCGTGTTCCAACCAATAGGCACGCAGTGACTCTAAAGAATAATGATCACGCACCAACACACATTCAGACTAAAGGAACCAGCTTTTTGGGAAATGAGAGAAGTAGAAAGTACAGGTATTTGAGTTCAACATGTAAGAAGTAGAAAGTACAGGTATTTGAGTTCAACATGTAAGAAGTAGAAAGTACAGGTATTTGTATTCAACATGTAAGAAGTAGAAAGTACAGGTATTTGAGTTCAACATGTAAGAAGTAGAAAGTACAGGTATTTGTATTCAACATGTAAGAAGTAGAAAGTACAGGTATTTGGGTTCAAAGTGTAAGAAGTAGAAAGTACAGGTATTTGAGTTCAACATGTGAGAAGTAGAAAGTACAGGTATTTGAGTTCAACATGTAAGAAGTAGAAAGTACAGGTATTTGAGTTCAACATGTAAGAAGTAGAAAGTTCAGGTATTTGGGTTCAAAGTGTAAGAAGTAGAAAGTACAGGTATTTGAGTTCAACATGTGAGAAGTCGAAAATACAGGTATTTGGGTTCAACATGTGAGAAGTAGAAAGTACAGGTATTTGAGTTCAACATGTAAGAAGTAGAAAGTACAGGTATTTGAGTTCAACATGTGAGAAGTCGAAAGTACAGGTATTTGGGTTCAACATGTGAGAAGTAGAAAGTACAGGTATTTGAGTTCAACATGTAAGAAGTAGAAAGTACAGGTATTTGAGTTCAACATGTGAGAAGTAGAAAGTACAGGTATTTGGGTTCAACATGTAAAAAGTAGAAAGTACAGGTATTTGTGTTCAACATGTGAGAAGTAAAAAGTACAGGTATTTGGGTTCAACATGTTAGAAGTAGAAAGTACAGGTATTTGGGTTCAACATGTAAGAAGTAAAAGTAATAAGTAGTGGAGTAAAGTACCGATACCAGAAAAATGTACTCAACCTGTTTAGCCCTGAGCCTGTTTTTCAGGTCTCAGGCTCGAAAATGACATTCCCAGAACAAATGACCATAACTTCTCTTCTAAAAGGGGAAAATTAATAATCTTCTTTCTCAAAGTAATGATAAAATTATGAATAATACAATTATGTTGTACTTATAGTGAAAACCACCCTTGAATGATGGTAAGGTAGACTAAAAGCTTTATGAATCCAAAGTTCAACATATAATAAGTACCCTGTATCAAGATTGATGCAAAACAAGTGACATTTGACCTTTTTAGAGAGATTTAGCAAACAAAACTCCACCTCTGAGGTGATTTGGGTGGAAATGGGCGTTTTTGCTGTTTCTCTGGAACCCATTGGTCGATTTTGGTGACATCTCTTTCTGACCGTTAGAGCCAATAGAATCGAAGGGGAATTTCCACATACACACACGTTAACAAAAAAAAGCGGGGGCTTAGCGCATGCAGTGTTGGCCAGAGCAAACTTATCTCTCGCTCTGACATCTGGAAACGGAAAAGCAGGTTTATTGCTCATGGATTATCAGAAATAATTTAAAGGGACACAGACACATTGGATTAACCTATGGATTAACTTCAGCAGCGTTTTTATCGTTTTAATGCCATTGAAGACCACTTTTGACCTGACAACGACCAAGGTGGGCCATGTTAGCGTTTTTAGCTACCTAGCGCCACATGTTTTGATGTCGGTTTGTGTTTATAAAGTCGCGAGTTCTTATCATGGAGTGATAATGTAGGTACCGATCGATTCTGTGTCATCTCACGATGCTAATCGATGGGTTGGATGTGCAGCTACGATAAGTAATAAGGGTGTTATGAGTGAGTTTCTGTGCAGTAACGCTCGTGGCTAATTTAGAGGCTCAGCGCTAGCTTTGTGGTTTAAAAAAATTAATTAAAAAAATATCAGTTAGCTGAGTTTCTTCCCGTTACATGGATATAAAACATTCATAAGAATCCCTCAGACGCTGTTTCCTTCAGATGATGCGTTTTTCCGCCATCTTGGAAAAGGGTCGTCATTTTGATAATTAAAGTGGAATTTTTTTTAACAAATGGCCCTAGAGGGATGAACATGGACATTTTGATACTTCTATCCAATTTTGAAAATGTGTTACTGTTATATGCAGCACTAAGAGGAATGTAAAAAAAGACAATTTATTTATGTTTAGTAGCTTTTTTTGCTGCACTTTTAGGGTACAGTTTTGCTGCTGTGCTTGTTGTATTTTTGTAACTCTGGCACAACCATTTCCTTTGAAATAAAGTCTTATCTTATCTTATGCTTGGAATCAGTTGATCAGCGGAAGCAAGGACTGATAAATAAACACTGAAAGGTGGGGTAGGTCATTTTGGAGAAACCAGCTCGAGTGCGCTAGAATTTGAAAATACACACCCGGAAGAAATCTGCCACTTCCTTACAGAGCCCCTCTTTGTGCACAGATGGAAGGCTGACAAGCAGGTAGGCCATCCAGTTACTTTAGCCGGCTCAGATGATTGGTCGTGCTTTCTACAGCACCACGGCTTCCACAGATGATGTTTTGTTATGGATTTTTTGTCAAAGCATTTCAGATATTCATTGCTATCGGGATGTTAAGAGCATTCTATGGAATATAACAAAAAGTGTATCTCCAGCCGGTTTCTCAAATGTACCTACCCCACCTTTAATGCAGGAAATCTCTGAATCTGGCAGAATAACGATCCAGTCATTGGTGAGATAACATAAAACGTTATTGAACCCTGTGGGGAAATTAGGTTTTGCAGCAGCAGATAATGGGATGCCTGCAATGGAAGGAACAGATAAACTGTGATGTACAATTGGGAGATGTAGAAACAAATAAATGCGTACAAAACCAGACGGTAGTAACATTTGAGCAGTATGTTGCTGACAATTCAAATGAGTTGCAACAACTGGCTGCTAATTACAGTCCTGGTGTGCATCTTGTATTACTGTCAATCACTTATTTAATTCAAGCAATACACGTTTGACATGTTGGAAAATACACTGATTTGCTTTCCTTTGGAGTTAGACAAGAACATGAATATAATTATCATGTATTTACACTAGTTATAAATGATATTTTACAGTGTGTTTCATCTGACTCTCAGCTAGAAATAAAATATGTTTATTAAATGCAAAATGATTGCCTTAACGCTAAGTGATCAGAAATGTGAAGGTTTTCACTTCTTTTGAGAGTCTTTGATTCTCACAGTTGCAATCAAAAATGACTTTGGAGTGATTGTTGTGCTAGTTTTGCACATTGAATTATGATTTTTGTTGATTTGCTAAAATATGAAACAGTTATTTTGAGTTGTTTGGGGGGTTAGTCAACCTCATGTCTTGTATAAGATTTCCCTATGGGCCTACAATCCTAAAGGGTGTTTGTATGTGCAGGTGGACCTACTGTAAGCAGAAATGTGTTCACTTCTGCCACTGGTAATCTCAGGCTATATTGCAACAATCCATTTCAATAAAAAGAGGAGAGTAAATGGGGAAAAGATAAACGTTTATTAGCAGAGGAAATGTGATAATAATAAAGCATTGGCAGAAAGTTTTTTCTCCCCCGACTCGACAGGAAGATCTGTAATAAAGTGGTGTCTGCTATTATATAACCCCCCCATGTAGTCCAGACACAGGGGGGCGGATGGACATCATGTGGTTAAAGTGGAGGAAACCTTAAGCCGGGCAAAAGAGAAGTCCAACATCTCTAGCACTGGCTCGTTTCTGGATTTAAGTTTCAAAAGCAACGTTTTCTATAATTGGAGCGCGCTTTTTAAACCCATTTGACCATATTCTTCAGAAATGCCAAAGCTTAACGTCTCATGCTGGCGGCCCTACATTATTAAACTCCTTGTACACGTTCGTAATATTGTCATCAATGTTTCCTACAGATCTGAAATATACTTGTGGTGGTAGCGGGGGTAGGGGGGGCGTGGCTTTGTGACGTGCAACAACATTAACATGAACCTTACTGTTGGTCGCTTGTTAGCAGACCCTTCACACGACAGCAGAGCGAACAGGTACAGGAGGCGTAGAGCGAGGGATCATTGAGCACTATTAATCGATCGCAGATGGCGTCGTGCTCGCGGACGGATAAAGAAAAAAAACGTAAATGGGTCGCGAAATATATTTTGGCGGCCGTTAATATACCTGGGCGGCCCGACCAAGTAAAGTCTATCTGTGGGAAACCCTGTGACCTTTTTGCCAGAATTAACTTTTTTTTCAGAAAATCTAAAATTACTGACTTTTTTCAGAAAATCTAAAATTACTGACTTTTTTCAGAAAATCTAAAATATCTGACTTTTTTCAGAAAATCTAAAATGTCTGACTTTTTTCAGAAAATCTAAAATTACTGACTTTTTTCAGAAAATCTAAAATGTCTGACTTTTTTCAGAAAATCTAAAATTACTGACTTTTTTCAGAAAATCTAAAATTACTGACTTTTTTCAGAAAATCTAAAATATCTGACTTTTTTCAGAAAATCTAAAATTACGGACTTTTTTCAGAAAATCTAAAATTACTGACTTTTTTCAGAAAATCTGAAATGTCTGACTTTTTTCTGAATATCTAAAATATCTGACTTTTTTCTGAATATATCAACATTGTGTTTTTAGTGGAGCACGCATTTTAAACCCATTTTCCGTAAGCATTCGATGTGATCCAAACAGGAAAGTGGCAGAAAACAACTACAAAGAAAAGGTCTCATTTGTATAAAAAATGCAAAGTACAGGAGTCGTTGACACGTTATGTTCATTAGAGCCGCTGTTTGCTGTGCATCTGGTGTGGATGGTCCTTTACAGCGAGAGCTCGTAAGGTACTTATCGTCAATGTGTCCAGAAGCTTCAGACTGCTGGGTCTCCGATGGGGAGTTTATATTTAGTTCTTACAAGTGTGAGTCCTCAGTGCTTCGCTATAGGCTGCTCCAACTGTCGAATAATGAACTTCATTTTTTTACTTCTGTCACTGAACACTGCCTACATACACTGCCTTGTGCATACATCGTAACACAATGAAGTCCATGTTACATTACATTACATTGCATTACATTACATTTAGCTGATGCTTTTATCCAAAGCGACTTACAATAAGTACATTCGACCAGGAAGACACAACCTTGAAGAAAACAGAATCATAAAGTACATCAGGTTTCATAGAGCGAAGTATTTCAAGTGCTACTCAACTGGCTTTAGATAAGCCAGCCCTTTATTAGTATATAAGTGCTTTGTTAGTAGTTCTATCGCTCGAAGTGGAGTCGAAAGAGATGAGTTTTCAGTCCGGAAGGTGTGTGAGCTTTCTACTGTCCTCAGTGGGAGGTCATTCCACCATTTTGGAGTCAGGACAGTAAACCCACGTGTTTTTGCTGATGGGAACTTGGGTCCCCCTCGCAGCGAGGGTGCAGCGAGTCGTTTGGCTGATGCAGAGCGGAGTGCACGCGCTGGGGTGTACGGTTTAACCATGTCCTGGATGTAGGAAGGGCCAGATCCATTCGCAGCATGGTACGCAAGTACCAGTGTCTTGAAGTGGATTCTAGCAGTTACTGGAAGCCAGTGGAGGGAGCGGAGGAGCGGCGTGGTGTGGGAGAATTTAGGAAGGTTGAAGACCAGGCGAGCAGCTGCATTCTGGATGAGCTGCAGAGGTCGGATGGCACATGCAGGTAGACCAGCCAGGAGGGAGTTGCAGTAGTCTAGGCGTGAGGTGACGAGAGCCTGGACCAGAACCTGCGTGGCTCTCTGGGTCAGCTGGGGACGCGTCCTCCTGATGTTGTAGAGCGTGTATCTGCAGCAGCGGGTTGTAGCAGCGATGTTTGCAGTGAAGGACAGGTTGTTATCTAGGGTCACACCCAGAGTCCTTGCAGTCTGAGTCGGGGAAACAACAGAGGTGCCGATGTTGATAGTCAGGTCAAGAGTGGGGCAATCTTTTCCCGGAAGAAAAATCAGTTTAGTCTTGTCAAGGTTGAGCTTGAGGTGATGATCAGACATCCACTGAGAGATGTCAGCTAGACAAGCAGAGATGCTTGTCACATCTCATGTGCCAGGAGATGCTATATTTATTTAAGGTTTAATTGGAAATTCAGGCACGCATTATTTCATGTTGCAAAGACTAAGAATGCACAGAGAAATCACTTTTATAAGAGATATAACAGGCAAGATAACTAGTCAAATCCATTAAGCTGGCGTTACATTGTACATTGTTCAACCTTCAAAGTCTTTGTCATTTGAGAACAAATATCCATATCGAAATAACTAATCCAGTTACTCAGAGTAAGGGTGAACAACGACTGAAAATTAACACAGGATTTAATTAACATCCAAAAACATCACTTAATTAATCAAAAGCCATAGTTTCAGATGTCCTTGAATTAATACAATTGCTATCTCTTGGACCAAAGCATTCTGCTTATAAGCAGCAGTGAGCCCAAAGCAGAGGAAGCTTAACGGCCCGTCACACATTTATGATCAAATTCCCTTTTAATTAACCCTGAGGTTAGGTTCACCTCGATGGATGAAGGGGCATGGCTCCCATTAATCTGTCAGAGATATAAAAAAGATCTCGCTGTAATGTAGTGATAACGATTTCCTCTTATGAAACACAGCGTCTAAAAGAGGTAAAATAAGTCTAGCCGATCATTGCTCCACTTTAATAATTCAAAACAAATGTCAAAAGATTATCAAAAGTCAAAGGCCATTTAATAAGAAGAGAACAAACATGTCAACATTCAAGTGACCTGAAAAAGGAATAATTTCTTGCTCGTCTTCCACCTGGTTGACTCTAATGATCCATGTTGCTGCATCACACTGTTGAATAATAACCGTACTTACTCCAACACAACAGACGGGGGCTCATGTTTGTTCGACCCTTTTTAACACTGCCCAGTAAATTACACCTTATTGCAAAATAGATCGTTTTTTCGAGGTCATACGAGTAAGTCATTTAGAAGTGTTGAGGGCCAAACAAACAAAGCTCAGCGCAAGTTCAACGAGGAAGACCGTCTTTATATCCTGTAATTCACATGTTTCCTTCTTACTCAATCAGCGATCTGGGGCGTTCACTCTTAAGCTGAATCTATCACTTACATCTCTATTCCCACAAGCCAATCACAGCGCAGCGTCAGACCTTTAAACCTGCTCTCTCCCCTCCTGACAGCTGTCATTGCAAGTAAGGTAAGGCAAGGTACGTATATTTGCATCATCATTAACACTAAAGCCCCTGTCACACTGTCCCGAAGTTGACACCCGATGGACACACGAATATGGAATTGTGGATTTCGCACGAAGATGGCCCCGAACCACACACGAAGGCAACATTTACATTACATTTAAGACACACAACTGCAACGAAAGTAACACAAAAAAGTATGTTACAGTGCTATGATACTGTACTGATATCTTCAGACTTTGTTCTTTACTTTATCCGTCTTTATATGTTTTTATGTTATACGTTTTCTCCGTAATGTTGTTTCCATAGCAACAACAACTTCCTGTCAACTTGCCTTAAAAATTATATATTATATCCTTTTCAGTTTCACAGAACACACATCGGGTTATTTATATAATATGTTTACATGATTTTGTTGTGCAATAAAACAACCCGATGGACACACGATAAAGGAAATGTTCAAATTCGGCTGTGATCGTAGCAACATCGGGCCATTCGTGAGGGCATCTTAAGCCATCGTATGACCGCCGGTGGAGTTTCTCAGGCTCCGGCAGCAACTTCGTGAGCGGCGGCAAAATCTTTGGCATGCCAAAAAATAGCCGAAGGACCTCGAGAAGGTTAATTTTCGTGTTGAATTCGTGTGTCAATTTTGCCCTTCGTAAGGCTATCGTGAGGGCATCGTGTTATCATCGGTGCCATCGGGCATTCGCCCCGATCAGAGTGAGGGCGAATGCACCGATGATAACACGAAGATGACACGACTTGACAAGATGCCCTCACGAGTGCCTTACGAAGTTGCCGCTCACGAAGTTGCTGCCGGAGCCTGAGAAACTCCACCGGCGGTCATACGATGGCTTAGATGCCCTCACGAATGGCCCGATGTTGCTACGATCACAGCCGAATTTGAACATTTCCTTTATCGTGTGTCCATCGGGTGTCAATTTCGGGACAGTGTGACAGGGGCTTTAATAGGAAGACAACAAAAAGGAACACAATACATAGACACCTTGGAAGAAAAGATTCGTAAAAACCATGCATAAATGAGATAGTTTAAAAACAACATTGTTAATACGGTAAGTGCTAAAAAAGCAATGTTTTTAGCCTCGACTTAAAATAACTCAGCGTTGGTGAAGACCTCAGGTTTTCTGGATGTTTGTTCCAGTTGTGGGGAGCATAACAACTAAAAGCAGCTTCGGCAGGTGACTCGACGCAGCCCTCCTCCCCTTCCCATTCCTCCCACGGTCAAGCTTAAACCATTCCTCTTCAAGAAGAACTCTCCATCCAGTCATGCCTCCACCATCCCCTCCCGAATGATGCTCTCGCACAACAGGGTCTAATCCCCAAACACTATTACACTCATCTATGTATTATTGGCAATACATATATATTGTAACATCAAAACAAGTCTCACCTGATTGAACTTGTGTGAGTGGTGCAGTGATGACGTATGTGTTTAGGCCGACCACGAAGGCAGCATCTCCCTGGTTCCCTCAGGTAAAAGCCAATGGGTTTTTCCCCAATATATATCGGTTTTCTTTTATTATTTCCCCCGGTAAGCCAATGAGCTACCGGTCCATTTCCTCTGCGGACAACAAAGCAAATGTTCTGCCTGAAATACTTTTGGTTCAGCTGAAAGGCAGTAAAACACAATCCTGGTGTTGGACATGTTTGATTAACGGCATGTGCCAGGCATCGTTAAACCTTAACTGACCACACGTCAGCCGCACATATATCTGGCATGAACAGTGAACAGTTATTCTTAATAAATGAAAAGGTGGAGTGGGTTTCCCTTCCCTAATCCGGCTGATGAGGAACAGAATGTTCTGCTCTCACACTCAGCGCTTACTGGCAATGCTCAGAAGCCTTTAGCTAATCTACTTAGTGTTTATATTCCATAAACATATCCAATGTTTCAGAACAATACAAGAGCACCAAAGCAAGGCTGGTCAACATCTAGAACTCCCTGCACGAATGTGTGTGTGTTTCGTGTTTATTATTCCCGGTCACCGACGTATTTATTTGACTGTGATCAAAAGAATGCTTCATTTCTAGCGGTTTTACGTGTCCTGCAGTTTAAGAGGTACCTTCAAAGTCACACTGAAAAATGTTCACTATGCTCACACTAACAAATAAAAGGTCTCGCTGTTCTGTACAGTCAGGAGTTTAGTTACAATACAAAACAGATCTTAGCTTGGAGAGAGAAGGGAATTTTGACGACACACAACTCGGAGATACGACTCCACATGTCTCCAGTTCGTAGGAGAGAATTGCAGACTCCAAACCGAAGACAAGATAAGGCCTGATGATGTCTTGTCCTGGCTATACACACACACTATTACCCTCCTGGCATCTCAAATCCCCCAGGACTAATTTGTCCACCACAAACTCTAGAAGAACTCTACGATACCATTCATTTAGCTCGGGCCATGCTCTCCACGTCCGACTCTATTGCATTCCTGAATCATGAAGGTGCGAGGAGGCCTGTCCAGCCTGTTTGTTGATTACGCAACGTGAATACAAACGACTGGCCTGTCATCTACCCACGAGTGCAACAACCCTATCATTCTGTTCATTGAAAACAAGCTGCTGCAGTTTCTCCGTGTCAGATGTAAACATGGACAATAACAAAACCTGACAATGCTGTGGAGACGAATCCACGACTCATTTAGGTTTGAAGCTAACTGGGAAAATGTTTCCTGGGGTAATAAATCAAGTGCGAAGGAGGGGCATTTTGTCAAAGACTTCTATACAACCAGAGTTATTTTGACAATTAGCAACCCCCCCCCCCTGCTGAGTATTGAAGAGAATGCATTTCCTCACTGGTTTCACAATGCTCGCCCAAAGGCTGCCACTTTAAAACACACATGCAAACAGAGTGTAGCGGTTGTTAGCATCTAAGGGTAACACCGAGCTAGCTAGGGCTGTTAATAATTGACAGCCTTAGTCTTGACATTAAGTAATATAGTTAATGTCCGATGCTTACAAAAGAGGTTGTGAACCTCGAGGACTTTTTGCATCAAACCTTATTTCCGATTGTTTCTCCTTTGTAAAACTTCAAGAAATTAATCATGTAAGCTTCAAGTAGTGAAGCTTTAGTGGCGTTATCGACAACGCAAGACCACGATGCAAAGAACCAGCCAGATAACCAACATAACCACACACTGACACACTTACAGACACTTCATTTAAGTTAACTGCTAGCTAACCGTGTTTGTGTTGATCTGTGTTGATGTGACAAAGAGTCGGGGCTCACTTTGACACACACCAATAGAAACCTTGACATAAACAGATGAAAACAAGGAGCCCCTCCCCACGCCCCTCTGAGAGACATTTGGTTACAAAGAACTCAATGGAGCTCGAGAGGAGATTCAGGTGATAAGGGGGGGGGGGTTACCTTGGTTGCTGATTGGCTGATGGCTACACAAGACAACACATCGTTATGACATCATAAAGTGGCCAAGATCTGATCAGCTCATTTTCAGACAGGTTTTTATAGAAATGGATCAAAAAGAGAGAAAATCTTTGTCCCTGAAACTTTCAGAGTCTCTTTCCACAGAGGGGACACATGTTGATGTAGAAGAGACATGAAGAAGAGGGGACACATGTTGATGTAGAAGAGACATGAAGAAGAGGGGACACATGTTGATGTAGAAGAGACATGAGGAAGAGGGGACACATGTTGATGTAGAAGAGACATGAAGAAGAGGGGACACATGTTGATGTAGAAGAGACATGAAGAAGAGGGGACACATGTTGATGTAGAAGAGACATGAAGAAGAGGGGACACGTGTTGATGTAGAAGAGACATGAAGAAGAGGGGACACGTGTTGATGTAGAAGAGACATGAAGAAGAGGGGACACATGTTGATGTAGAAGAGACATGAAGAAGAGGGGACACATGTTGATGTAGAAGAGACATGAAGAAGAGGGGACACATGTTGATGTAGAAGAGACATGAAGAAGAGGGGACACATGTGGATGTAGAAGAGACATGAAGAAGAGGGGACACATGTTGATGTAGCAGAGACACGAAGAAGAGGGGACATATGTTGATGTAGAAGAGACATGAAGAAGAGGGGACACATGTTGATGTAGCAGAGACACGAAGAAGAGGGGACACATGTTGATGTAGAAGAGACGTGAAGAAGAGTGGACACATGTTGATGTAGAAGAGACATGAAGAAGAGGGGACACATGTTGATGTAGAAGAGACATGAGGAAGAGGGGACACATGTTGATGTAGAAGAGACATGAAGAAGAGGGGACACATGTTGATGTAGAAGAGACATGGAGAAGAGGGGACACATGTTGATGTAGAAGAGACATGGAGAAGAGGGGACACATGTTGATGTAGAAGAGACATGAAGAAGAGGGGACACATGTTGATGTAGAAGAGACATGAAGAAGAGGGGACACATGTTGATGTAGAAGAGACATGAAGAAGAGGGGACACATGTTGATGTAGAAGACACATGAAGAAGAGGGGACACATTTTGATGTAGAAGAGACATGAAGGAGAGGGGACACATGTTGATGTAGAAGAGACATGAAGAAGAGGGGACACATGTTGATGTAGAAGAGACATGAAGAAGAGGGGACACATGTTGATGTAGAAGACACATGAAGAAGAGGGGACACATTTTGATGTAGAAGAGACATGGGGAAGAGGGGACACATGTTGATGTAGAGGAGACATGAAGAAGAGGGGACACATGTTGATGTAGAAGAGACATGAAGAAGAGGGGACACATGTTGACGTAGAAGAGACATGGAGAAGAGGGGACACATGTTGACGTAGAAGAATGATGAAGGGCTTCAGCAGACCCAGTAGAGCTCGGTTCTGCTCCCTGTCCCCAAACAGTGCTTATCCCCGTTCACACCAAAACATGCTCGGTTCAGAAATGGATTCAAAAGCCTCTGAAGCAGCAGCACTGACAGTTGGGGGTTCAATTCCCTAAATCCACTAACATTCCCATATATGCAAAAGACATATATAATTTATAACATTGCGCTTTGATTGAAACATTTTCCTCTCCTATGGATTTTAAAGGCCACATGAGATTAATTTAACTTGACTTTCTCTCCCAGCTGTGAAATCGGAGATGTTTAAGGTTCCTGAAAGCTGGTGTCTCCTCCTTCTTGAGACGTTCAGCACTGTGTGGATACTGTTGCCGGGGCATTCGCCATGCCCAAAGGAAATCATTAGTTGCTTACAAAATGTACTCTGAAGTCCCATTTGAAATATGAAAGGCAAT
Organism: Pseudochaenichthys georgianus; assembly: GCF_902827115.2. Taxonomy (NCBI): domain Eukaryota; kingdom Metazoa; phylum Chordata; class Actinopteri; order Perciformes; family Channichthyidae; genus Pseudochaenichthys; species Pseudochaenichthys georgianus. The sequence goes on from NC_047503.1 coordinate 48,576,327, forward strand.
GTGCAAACATACCCACTTTTTCAGGCCATTTCCAACCTAATTAGTGTCAACGAGAGGTGCTGGAGATTGTCAAAGCATCGCTGTCGGACAGTGAAGGGACATGTAAAGCTCAGCCCAGCCTTTTCTAATATGCTTTCAATCTTAATGGAAAAACACAAAACAAGGAAAGAACTCAATTAAAAAAACATGTATATCTTATGATTCATGCAACTGTCCCAAAAACAAGCTGCAAGTGAAATGTCTCACAATGGGCCACATCTGAACAACACACTCTCACTCCCTAAGCGTCCAATAGCGACATTTGGTCAGTGTCCGTGGCGTCCAATTGTGACGCTCCTAGGCTCCTTCAGCGTCATAAAGGGACGCAAATAGCTTTCAACTGATTGCAATGTATTCCCATCTGCGTCGGGATTTGACGCTCATGGAAGCACGGCATTCGTTTATGTCGGCTGCCCTTAAAGGTAATGTAAGCGTCCATTCCCAGGAGTAAAGGATGGCAGAAGACACTACACTACCCAGAATCCCCAGCTATCGTTTGGACTACACCATGTGCTCTTGACAAACCCCGTGATAGTCCTCAAGCTCTGTGATTGGAGAGTGTGCTCCGAGGGTTAAGCCGATTCTCGAACAGCACATGAAATGGGATGGAACCACGGCAGACTGTCCAAAACTGGATTTGAACGGGTCCACCGCGTCCACCGCGTTAAATATGCAGTTGTGTTTATTTGAAAATCATTTAGTATAATCACATAAATTCTGTGTTTTATATTCAACAATTCTGTGTTCTTTATTTATTGATTGTTCAATACCTGACAAGGCCGGAGATGAAATATCTACATACATCTTATATGTATAATACATTATGTATAATATCAGTTAAAATAAGTGCTTCAACATAGTTAACATTGCTGGAGGTATGCACACATATTGATAGATGTCTTGTAATGCACTGTTGAGGAACCTGCGACCCACGTTTTTCATTCAGTGCAGAACTACACCACAGTTGTGTAGGCCTATATGATATGTCAATAAACCTTAGACAATCTTGAAATCTTGAACGGGATGTGCAAAATAGTCATTACATACAGTCTTTAATTAACAATTAGTAGAGAATAACGAGTAATGAATATACTTTATAGGGATCGTATTAATATCTAATAATAAAAATATTGAAATTCAATAACATGCTTTAACCACCAGGTGTCCCTTTATATCAGCTGTGCACCTTTATGGTGTAAATACAGCCTATCTACCAATTGGATCAAATATAAAAGTGAGCCGAATTAGTGTTGATACTGCAAGGAGACGTATTGTGTGAAAAGAAATGTAAGATGTTGTTTAATGGCTGATATATTTATGATCCACGTCACGTTTTCAGTTCCTCATGTTTGTCTTCTCATCAGGGCTCTATAAATACAGAACTACGGCAGATATGTAATATGTAATGCAGCCGAACCGTGTATTACAATGCCGTTATGTGATGACTTTCAAAGAGAAAAGCAAGCACACTCGGAATAAGGTATTATTATTATTTTGGTCTGTTTCCGGTATTTGTTAATGACGATGTGCTCTGAGATGTGAGACTGGAATTGCACAGGGGGGAAATAACGTAAGCTATCTTTAGATGCAGATTTTGTTAAACTAATATGTTTAGGCTTTGGACCAACACCATACGTTGACGGGGAAGGGGGTAGCAATAAAGATAACACCATTAAACAGTTACACAACATAACAGAAATAATATCGATAGCAGCGTCCCTAGCAACCACCTTGGTAACAATGAAAACGTCGCGATTTCCTGAAGTAATCTTCGTAATAACTAGCAAACTAAAGATCATGTACATCCACTGCACACATAATCTGAAATAACAACTCATATTTCTCGCATCAAATGACATCAAAACGCATTTTAATGGCCAAATTAACTTTAAAATAGACCTTTTCTACCGAGAATAAAACGAATTTCGGCCATGTTTTCTTTTTCTGCAGGGAGAAATTTGAAGATCACGTGACATAGACGCCAGCCATCGGAATGAATGGTGAAAAAAACGGGGTTTGTCAAACAGAGCACATGGTGTAGGCCAAACGATAGCTGGGGATTCTGGGTAGTGTAGTGTCTTCTGCCATCCTTTACTCAGAAAACATATTTGTTTCTCCGAATCGAAGGGGAAAAATACAAAAGCATTGCACACAATTTAAACCAATCAATGTTGTGTAATTAACAAGGATAATCTGGTGTGTTTTAGTCGATGAGTAGTGCAGATATCACTGTAAAATCAATCGACAGTAAGAGGAGTACTTACTTCCGGGTGTAAAATTCTCCGTTATCCAATGGGAATGGACGCTCACATTGCCTTTAAGGGCAGCCGGCATAAACGATTGCCGTGCTTCCATGAGCGTCAAATCCCGACGCAGATGGGAATACATTGCAATCAGTTGAAAGCTATTTGCGTCCCTTTATGACGCTGAAGGAGACTAGGAGCGTCAAAATTGGACGCCACGGACACTGACCAAACGTCGCTATTGGATGCTTAGGGAGTGAGAGTGTGTTGCATCTGAAAGGTCATGAGTTCCTGTAGAGCAGTGTTTCTCAAACTGTTTCATACCAAGGACTTAACCAATAAAAAAACACTCACGGACCACCTAACTCCACACATATCCCAAAACACATCGTTTTTCTAGAACAGATTACAAATCGCCTGAAACTGGTACAAAGAAGTGGCAACATGTGTGATGAAGGTGTTGCGCTGGGCTATATGATGCGATTGAAAGTTAAACTTCAGTTTGCTCCATTGCGGAAATATCTGCGCGAGAGTGCGGAAAACTTTAATTAATTAATTAATTTCAAATGTGAAATTTCACCTATATACTAACGGACCACTAGGGGTCGCTCACGGACCACCAGTGGTCCGCGGACCACACTTTGAGAAGCACTGCAGTAGAGCACGACATAAAACTTTGATGGGATGCGTAACATTTAGTCATTAAAAGTGATGTTGTTGCCGTAGGCTGGATCAATATTTGGCTGTAGCAGAAAGAAGGGAATACTAATTGGAGACTGGAGGATTGTTGAGCACATAACGGTTTGGGTTTAAGTCGGTTTTGGTTTAAGGCATCTGGTTGGTGTGTTTTTTATTTTACTTTAAGGCTGCAGGGACTTTCCTCTTTGTGTGGAAGTATAGTATGAATGGCTGCTTTTCCACAGTCACTGAAAAATGGGTTGTTTTCAAAGCCAGAGCAGATCGGGCTGAAGAAGTAGCACCAAAGCAAAGTGAGTTAGACAAACAAGAAGTGTCCTCCCCAAAACTTTAGTGAAGAAACTTGTAGGTTATTTCAGGCCTCAAGCAACATTTTTGCACAAAATCTATTAGGTTTCTCCAAAGGACAAATGGAAATGACTTTGTGCGGATAGAAACAGAGAACTATCCCAAGCTGCAGCAGGAGAAACCATTTTGTTCCGGAGAAAAGAGATTGGAAAGCTTTCTTGTTGACTGTAAATGTTAAACGAAAAACAGAAAAGAATCAATGACTTTCTATAAAAACCTGTCTGAAAATGAGCTGATCAGATTTTGGCCACTTGATGATGTCATCACGATGTGTTGTCTTGTGCAACCATTAGCCAATCAGCAACCAAGGTAACACCCCCCCCCCTTATCACCTGCATCTCCTCCTAGAGGACCATTGAGTTCTTTGTAACCAAATGTCTCTCAGAGGGGCGTGGGGCAGAGGTTGCGCTAGACTTATTTGCTGCCCGTCATTTTGACGGACAGGATCGTAAAACTTCCGTCAAAATCCAGAATTACCCGTCGGCCTTTACACAACTCTGACGAGGGGGGGGGGGGAAGCATGCTTGTGAACTGTCAACGGGGGGGGGGGAGGGACAGTTCACATACGCCGTGTTATGCATGGCTGCTGCACCTCGCGGGAGCGTGCACAGCGTCAAGCCAAAACTCAGACATTTCAATGATTTGTACGGCACAGTTAGGTTTGGAAACGGTATAATTTCCTTTTTGGAGGGCACGCATAACACGGCATAACACCGGAGCCTCGCTGCGGGGAAACTTTGGCGCTGTTCCGAGTTTGTTCTAATCTGTCAAAATGACGGACTGCTTTCAGATTTGTCCGTCATTGTTAAAAAAAATCCGGAAAATAGTCGGTTAACGTGGCGTGGCGTGGGGAGGGGCTCCTTATTTTCATCTAAAGTAACAGACAGAGAATCAGCACTTTGGAAACAGGGCTGAAACAGAGGGGATTATGGGTAATGCTGCAATGCATGATGTGTTTGGTGTTTCAGCCAATCAGAGACAGGCTCTGGATATATCTGAGAGCTGTGATGAGAAACAGAATAATAGCGGACCTTTAGCGTGCAGTCCATTGGCAAATCAAACCAATGATAACGTTGTACCCTAATATACTTATGTTATCCACAGATACTGATCTCTCTAGCAGCATTTTGACAGAGTTATTGGCAGTGGGTGATGTATCTGTTGCGGGTCATATCTCCTATCAGATAACCGCCCTACGTCTCCATCCTGGACCACAGAGCCAGCTGGCTGCCGTCCAATCAGCTCATCTCTGCCTCTTCCACTGGTTCTAAGTAGTTGTTTGGCTGCAGTGGGAACAAATCATTGCTTCATGAACACTGCAGAGCCGTCTTCAGAAATCACTCCTCCTCTCATTAGAGGCACGGGTGACGGTAAGTCAATAATACACTGCAAAAAATGGAAATCTTGCAAGTATATTTGTCTAATTTCTAATCAGAATAATGTCTTTACACTTCTATGACCAAAACAGACCTACATCTGGAGTGCTACTTGGAGAGGTCCCAGTTCACCTCCTGAGCCCTTGAGCAAGGCACCAGACACCCCCACACCCCTTATGTACGTGTGACAATTAAAAGAGGGTTTCATCGTCCGATTGTATTCTATCTAATAACTTAACTAACAACAATGCCGTGAGATAGAGGGAGTAGTTTTTAGACAATGCGTACGTAAACTTATTAATGTATCCAATGTATTTTATGATCGCTTTTAGGGTTCTGAAGACCAACCGTTTCTGACTAAATGTATGATTTAGATTACTTTCCTGTCAAACAACTCAATACATAACTAGTGCTGAGTTGGTGTTTAATTGCATAGCAAATTATTTGTGACTGAAAAACACATCGAATGATTCTTGACATTTCCAATTTGACTCAAACAGTTCAACAAAGCAGGCATGTGGGCAGCGTTGACATGGATAACAAAGGTTTATCGGTTACATTGATTTGGCTTTTATAATTGCACCTTAATCTTTTAATATAATATATTTCTCAAACGCTGTCTTCTGAAAAGTAGTATTAGAGATGACACGTCCTCAAAATCAGATGGCATTTTAATAAGCTGAGCAAATACCCGGGTGCGTCATACATGACAGAGAATTAGCCTTTAACTGATAGGAGCATTATCCCATAAACGTAGACGCTATGAATAAAGAACAGAGGGTTGAGGGGGAACTAATGTGTGAAGCTGATGTTATTCATTGAGGGGGAGGGGGACCCGAGGGAAGAGGAGGAACAGATTACTTGTTTTTGTGATTACATGAAGCTCAACTACTATTACAAATCTTCATCAGCACTCAGCGCTGCAAATACAAAACGCTGCGAGAAGCCCAAAACACAAATAAGACCAGGGGACACTAAAGAGTGACGTACACAGCTGGGAGACCAGGGGACGCTAAAGAGTGACGCACGCAGCTGGGAGACCAGGGGACACTAAAGAGTGACGTACAAAGCTGGGAGACCAGGGGATGCAAAAGAGTGACGCACACAGCTGGGAGACCAGGGGACACTAAATAGTGACACACAGAGCTGGGAGACCAGGGGACACTAAAGAGTGGCGCACACAGCTGGGAGACCAGGGGACGCTAAAGAGTGACGCACACAGCTGGGGGACCAGGGGACACTAAAGAGAGACGCACACAGCTGGGGGATCAGGGGACACTAAAGAGAGACGCACACAGCTGGGAGACCAGGGGACACTAAAGAGTGACGCACACAGCTGGGGGACGAGGGGACACTAAAGAGAGACGCACACAGCTGGGGGACCAGGGGACACTAAAGAGTTAGTGTTTGTATGCCTTCTCTCTTTTTGTTCACATTCAATATTTCTTACCCACAGACTGTCTCTGGAGTATTGTGTGTTTACTCTCTCACGTTCTGCTGAGTAGAAATAGCATGAAACCTTTACAGAACGCTCCGTGATACAACACGCACATAAACAGAAATCCAATTTGCCACGGGACGCTGAACACGGAACACACGCTGTCGAGCTGTAAAACTCCTGATCGCCCTTTCACCGTTTTAATGAACAGTACACACACTTTCCTACATGAAGCCTGAGGAAACACACACACACACACACACACACACACACACACACACACACACACACACACACACACACACACACACACACACACATTAAGGACTATCGTGATTTAAAGGCAACATCACTACAACCAGTAGCATTCTAGCACACACACTGGTGGTAAGGCTATCATGTCAAAGTTATCTAATGGTGTATTTCTGTTTTCGCAGAAATTGTGAAAAGTGAAGATACCCCAAATAAAAAAATCTATTAGAAAAAACGAAACCTTTCAGTGGTTCGAAAGTTCATCTCACGAAATCCAGGAAACTCTTTCAGTAAAACTCACAAAATACACAAAGAGGCTGCTGGAAACTGGAACTGATGTCTTTCAACCCTGAAGGTTTATTGTAAGCTTGGACGAGGGAACAGAGAAGTGTTAATGCTGGATGCCACATCAGCCATTTCTGCCCAACTCCATGTTCGTTAGCATAGTTATCCAACTCTGTCGGGTCTCAACATATGTGCCGCAAGCAATAACACGGGTGGACTCCAAAGAAAACAGGTGCTACCTAAAGATTAGGCAGCTGGTCCTTTAGCCTGAGGTAGATACATCAAGTGCGATCACAGAACTGTCTACTGAACAGGGAGACTCAAAAGGCGCATTCACACCGGAGCACTTTTCCCCTTTAGTTCCGTTAGTACCCCATATGTTGCGTTCACACCAAAAAGAGTACTTTTTACCCCCATGTTTAGTGCCTGCTAGAGAGGTGGGACTCTCCTGGGGGAAAAAAGTACCAATTTCTATTGGCTGGGCGAATTGCAAACCACGCCCCGTACAACTCTGAAACGTTTTGTGAAGCCGCCATTGTATTTCCTGACATTAGCATTATTAGCATTAGCCCCGCGCACCAACGGAGAGAGACTAACTTATGGCAACACAAAAGAAAGTACTTGGTGTGAAAGCGGCTATTGTGATGCTGAACACGGTCAATATTATTTAGAAAGTGGCTTAAATGTGTTCAATACTTTTAGAATTAAAGAGTAGTTTTTAAACAATTCTATATGACTGACCGAATCAAGCGGATAGTATAGTTTTGTCTAGAGCCTGATGCAAAGTGGATCACACCAACAACTTGTCTCCCAATATTGATTTTAAATGATTTTATTGACATGAAATGATCGTATTGCTTCTGTAAAAGAAAACAATTGTCCTTTCCACAGAGTACTAACAGCTGATCACTGTTTACTTCCTGTCTGTCTTCTTCTGTTGTTCCCTTGAGAGCTTACTTCCTGTCTGTCTTCTTCTGTTGATTTATCTGACATCTAGCTCTCCATATTTTAACCTCTTTCTTTCACTTGCTCTGTTTTTCTTTCCTTTACTGGGGACAGTATGGCCATCATGAATCCAAAGTTTCTTGTATATATATTCAAAAAGTACTCTCGTAAGAAAGAATCAGAATCGAGTATTTAAGCAGTGTTATAAATGCAGTTAGTAGATAAAGTAACATCTTCAATAAATCCACACCACTCCTGTCATATTAAGAATGGATAATTATAGTCAGATTTCCTCTGGCTACTACTTACTTTAATATACATTGTGTCGTGCGATCTCTTATCTACAAACCAGCAGTCGTGCTCCATCCACCGTCTGATCCTCTCCACCCTCCCGTTCTCTGTAATTAACCTCCCTGCCTCCCATCTGAGTGCTAACCTTTACAACATGCATCTGACTGAGCGCTGTGCATCTGTATGACACTAGAAGACCACCACACACTGGGCTGCATATCATTGGCTTGCTTACACACACAAACACACACACACACACACACAAACACACACACACACACACACACACACACACACACACACACACACACACACACACACACACACACACACCATGTATACATCACTTCACACACACCATTTGTCCCCATAAGGGAGGTGAGTCCCCACACGTGACTATGTAAACATATGTAGGTCCCCACAAGTATAGTAATGCTAGGCCACACACACACACACACACACACACACACACACACACACACACACACACACACACACACACACACACACACACACACACACACACACACACACACACACACACACACACACACACACACACACACACACACACACACACACACACACACACACACACACACACACACACACACACACACACACACACACACACACACACACACACACACACACACAGAGACACCTAACAAATCCATACTCTGTACTGCAACTCCGATCACCAAGCACTCATTAGCCAGCTCTGTCAAGCTTTATGAATCAATGCCGTGTCCGTTATAACATCTCAGAGTGTTGAACAGTCGTCTCTGATTAAGTGATATCACTGTCAAAATGCTTTGCAGACAGCTCCCCTGAAAGTCTGTAAGGCAGGGAGGGGGGCAGGATATCTGACAGTCAGCTGTCAGTTGGCTGTCAGCCGACTGTCCTTCAACTCGGAGAGGAACTCATAGCATCTGTCTAAGCAGGCATGAGAGTAACGGATAACATGTCGTCTCGCATAAAACACTGATGTGATTCTTATCATTATCTTTTGATAAACTGATTTAACCGATATGTGTTTCGGTGTGGCAAAGCGGCGTTATCGTGTCCCTGCAACATTTTACAAATTGGCCCTCACTGTACGTTATACCTAGATGTATGCCATGTGCCCTGCAGGTGAATCACATGTCGACCTAAACAAAGTCTCTTGGGGCTACTGTTTAAAACCAACAGGAAGTCGGCTATTTTGAATTTAGTGTGATTTCTGTTGTGTTTTTTGCCATTTTAAAGCTTTGTACTTTAATAACCTCCTCGTACAGATTGAGTCACATTTGGGCAGTACCTTGTTAAAACCACGAGGGTCAAAGGTCATTAAAAGCTTTCTGTTACATGGTTATACCTGAAGAGTACCGTTTCCAAACTGCTACAGATTTCTTGGTAACAGTTCCAGCCTAAGGACATTTACAGGTCAACATTGGGACAGTCATAGCGCCACCTGCTGGCTACAGGAAGACAGCCTTATGTCACAAAGATCCTCCTATTAACATACACATTGCGATGTGTAAGATAAAGAACAACATACACTGAACAAACTGAAACGTTGACTTTAATGACATTTATTTTGTCAACAGATTCCACATAACGGTATTAGGTTATATATATTAGTTGAAAGCAATAATATCAGGTTTAACTTAATAGTATTGCTTTCTAGTAACCCAATACAGACTTTATGTGAAATGTGTTGACTTAATTAAAGTCAACGTTTCAGTACTCTGTGTTAAGCACATTGAGATAATCCAAAAGGAAAGCAATCAGATTACACTACTTTCTTATTTTGAACATATTAGGTTACTGATTAGAGTTTTAAAGTGACCCTCCCAACCCTGTGTATAACTATTCCAATCAGTGTTGCTGGGCGGCGACAGTATTGCTGTGTTTAATTACGACTATTCCCCGTTTGAAAGGCTCCACTATACAAACATTCTGTCTCTGTTCATGTTAACTAAACAGCTTTCATTGTGTTGCTTCCAAACAAGCTGCTGCTGCGGCAGGAAGCTTGCAACACGTCGCTCCCCTCAGAGCAATAACCTGCTGACAAACGAAAATACTATTGCCTCTCATTTTCAACCCACTCTCTTGATGTCTTTTATAATTAACAGACTCATGCAGCTACAGCAGGGATTCATTTAGACAATTCAGACAATATACGGCACAATGGTTGAGTCCGACTGCCCTGCAGAGAGAAGAGAAGACTGAGCGAGGAAGAGGACAGAAGAATTTAAGGTAATAAATAAATCACCGTGGGAAGCTGAGAGACAGAGGACGACGCTAAGAGACCAAGACGGTGGAAAACAGCGTGAACGAGATGAATAACTCTCGTGAAATGGGGGTCTCGTGAAATGGTAAAGCGACAGGACGCTGGCATGAGAACCGGTGAGCTCAGAGTCTGACAGCGGCCACACCGTGGGGCCTCCTCTCTGGCGGAGAAGAGTGGCGACTGATCAAGAGCCTGTTGAATTATTCAGACCCTTGTTCAACCTCTCAACACACCGTCTCCGCCCGATACCTGTGTGTGTGTGTGTGTGTGTGTGTGTGTGTGTGTGTGTGTGTGTGTGTGTGTGTGTGTGTGTGTGTGTGTGTGTGTGTGTGTGTGTGTGTGTGTGTGTGTGTGTCCAGACATGTATTTAAGACTCTTGAATAAACAGTCCAGTGTTGGTGTTCTGTCCAGTGGCTGTTTCACTGTCTCAGGCATCTGATGATGGTCCAATGGTCTTCTACACTCACTGAGTCTACTAAAGATGATGGGGGTAAGACATGTGGAATAAAAGTGATACAGGACGAGAGGGAACACGATGGAATTCAAGTGGAGAAGAGAAATGACAGAAACAATAAAGAACAGGGACAAGAAAGGGTGGACTAGGTTTGACTTCAAGGCGTTACTGACATTAGGAGGCCCTATTTAAGGGGTGTTCCTGTAGTGTGTAGTTGTACAGGTGTCAGTGTATGTAAATGGTCTGCAAAGTGTCTCTCCTACATACGTTGTGCAAAGCCAGAGGTGCATCCTGTGTGTGGAGCATCATCAGAGCGGGTCTCAGTGTCGCTCCATTAGTCTGGACGTGAGGCTGTGACAGAACCAGTCCGTTTGGATCTGTGTCTGCATGGTAAAAATAGACTGAAGCAGCTGTAGTGCTGATGGTCTGTCTGTAGTCGCACCATCAGTCTGCTGAGGGACGCAGGAAGTCGGACATGGATCTCCGTTTCACTTCCTGAGTTAAAGGGTCCACAGATGTTAGAGAGCTGCTAGTGGAGTGTACATTTACAGCATGCATCGAGCACTACTTAGTGACTTACTGTATACTTAATGTACACACACACATTCTCTTGATTTAGAAGGGGATACACACACCTCTGCTCTTCATTAGCAAGAGAACGAAACAGTGGTCCAAGCCATTTAACATTGTAATAGTGTGTGTTGGGCACAGAGCCTGACTCGTCCCATGGGGGAGGAAATCAAATTGCTAAGCTGTTACTTTAAATGAATAACTTGCAACCTTAAATTACTTAATGTGCTCCACTGATGTAACAATGATTACTCAATGCTGTCCTCACACGGCCGTATCCATTACCCTAATGTAATATCAATATCCAGCTCGGAACTGCAGTTCAAGGTTTCTGTGGCTGGTTGAGTAAAAGCTGTTGGAAATGTCTATAAAAAAACATTTTGTGTTTTTTTTAGTCAATGCTTGATCACACCTGCGGACTAATTCTGCTCGGGAAGCATATTTATACAGACCTGCATTTCAGCGTATTTATGGTAGACAGGAAACGAACTTTAGGAAACATCTTTCTTGTCTTACGACCACTCAAGGTTATTTTTAAAATCCATCCACACACTCACACACAGACACACACACACACACACACACACACACACACACACACACACACACACACACACACACACACACACACACACACACACACACACACACACACACACACACACACACACACACACACACACACATACACATACACACACACACACACACACACACACACACACACACACATACACATACACACACACACACTCCCCAAATGGCTTTACATACCCTAACAGGGAAGATTGGGGCCACTTGCACTTGTGTGCATGTGTGTGTGTGTGTGTGTGTGTGTGTGTGTGTGCGTGCGTGCGTGCGTGCGTGCGTGTGTGTGTGTGCGTGTGTGCATGCGTGTGCATGTGCGTGTGCGTGTGTGTGTTGATGAGTCTGCAGTTGGAAGGATTGTGTGAAGCTATGTGGTTTATCTGTGTGGGAAACATTTACACATACACATACACACACACACACTCCCCAAATGGCTTTACATACCCTAACAGGGAAGATTGGGGCCACTTGCACTTGTGTGCATGTGTGTGTGTGTGTGTGTGTGTGTGTGTGTGTGTGTGTGTGCGTGCGTGCGTGCGTGCGTGCGTGCGTGCGTGCGTGCGTGTGCGTGTGTGTGTTGATGAGTCTGCAGTTGGAAGGATTGTGTGAAGCTATGTGGTTTATCTGTGTGGGAAACATTTGTATCCATCCATCTATCTATCCATCTATCTATCCATCTTTCTATCTATCCATCTATCTATCTATCTATCTATCTATCTATCCATCTATCTATACTGCACTAGAGGAATGATTATCTGCCCCACTGATATATTATCACATTTTCATAAAAGCACCAACGACTGAAGAAGAAATCTCTCCTTCAGAAAACACTTGTCTACTGTGAAGGGCCTCCATGAAATCTGCCACAAATCACTGACAAAGCACACTTACCCCCCCCCCCCCCCCCACACACACACACACACACACACACATACCATGTATACATCACTGCAGGGGACATTACATTGACTTTCATGCATTTCCTGGAGACTTATCCTAACCTTAACCCTAACCAACACATGCCAAACCCTTACCCTTAACCTTACCCTTAACCTAACCAAGTCTTCACCCTAAAATTAATGATCCCCCTTATGGGGACCTCCATTTTGTCCCCATAAGGGAGGCGAGTCCCCACACATGACTGTGTAAACAGATTTAGGTCCCCACAAGTACAGTAATGCTAGGCCACACATACACACACACAGTATCGTGCCCAAGGACACTTTGACATTACTCAATTGTGTAGGAGATGGGAATCACACCGCATTCAACCCGAGGCCCCTTCAAACAAAACCAATGATGTTTGGTATAATCCCGTTATCTTTCCTCTCCTTTGTTTTCCATCAGGACATCAGAATGCCTTTATTTGAGCGTTGTCACAGCAAAAGTGCAGATAGAGATAACAAATAAAACACTATTAGATAAAGGGCATGCACAAAAGAGTAAAAGTTATTCTGATTGATAACCGTATTAGATTGTAGGGACACGTCTACTCTGTCTGAACACACTTTTGCCCGCCAGATTCAGGAGGTGATTTGTCAGTAAGTACTAAACTACGGCTGAAAGGTTTAGAGATGTTGTGCTATCGCTCTGGATTCTGGTCTAAACGGTCTAATGGACATTTTTCAAAAGGTATGGTGCTTTCTCCGAATAGAATATCTATCATATGTACAACACCATTATTATAGGTTATTATGGAGGCAGTCAACGAGTATGTCAACAATCATTTCCATCAGTAACAAACCTGTTAGTAAGGACCAAGCTAACTGAATGAATACATGAATAATATTGCACCTGCCAGCATTAGTAGTGAAATTACCAATCTATTGAATTGTTAGGATGTTTAATGCTATGCAAATATATTCAACATTTAATTATAATAATTTCACTTGGGTCATTACTCACATTTGCATACAGGCCAAGCAAGCTCGTCTGCTAATAAGGATAGAGAGGAATATTGTTAATGGCTTGTAAATATATTAAACCGTATGTGCATCTTCTAAAGCCTTTTAAGAATTTCTACACCCATTTCGTAAGTGCATTATTATGTGTTTGGTGTATTGTTAATATTCTGGTAGCTTCCTGATGTAATTGGGGGCATTATGAGCCTGCAGTCACAGCGGGAAACAAGCAATGAAAGCTTTGCATATTATGGTCATGTTTGTTTGTCTAAATGGGGCCAAAGCCAAATAACCACTTAAGCACGTCAGGTTGATTCTGCAAATGAATGTGAAATGCAAGTTTTGGGATATTTAGTTTAGTTTTCTATAGAGGTTCAGTATGAGAGAAATATTGGACTTCTTTGTTTACTTTGAACATCAGCAGGAGAGGACTCTTTAAAGTAGAGACACTAGATACTGATATACATCTGAACATCAGCAGGAGAGGACTCTTTAAAGTGGAGACACTACATACTGATATACACCTGAACATCAGCAGGAGAGGACTCTTTAAAGTAGAGACACTACATACTGATATACACCTGAACATCAGCAGGAGAGGACTCTTTAAAGTAGAGACACTACATACTGATATATACTACATACTGATATACAATAGGTTCCTCCTGAGGAAGGAGGAACCTATTGCGGTGAGCACGTTGCACGTTGTAACTTCCGGTTGTTGTTGTTGTTGTCATCTCCGGGTATCCCGTGTGCCTGTTCTGTTGCTGATAGCTTATTAACTTAAACTTAATCGATCGTTTTAAAACTCTTGATCACGGCAACTGCCTGATGTTGTAATCACACGTTACTACAGCTTAAGCACTCACAACTCTCCTTCTCTTAGCGACTGTAACTCCACAGTTGCCTACACTCTTTTCGGGTTTGCTAACGGTAGCTACTTTAGCTTGATAGCTAGCCATGGCTCTTTCCCCACCTTCTGGTGCTATTTCCTGCTCTTCCTGTCTCATGTTTGGTTACTTCCCGGCCTCCCTTACTGGTAAGGATACATGTGTTAAATGTAGTATAGTTGTTAGGTTGGAGGCGGGAATCATAGCCATAGAAGCCCGGCTCCGCATCTTAGAAAGTAACTCAGCTAAAGTAAAGCCCATGTTAGCATGTGCGGACCGGCAAAATGTAGCTCCTCTTAGCCGTCCCCCGGCAACTCCCGAGCAGCAGGGAGGCTGGGTGACTGTTCAGAAGGGGCATAACGCGAAACCCGCAGGTCCCCACCAACCCGTTCACGTATCTAACAGATATTCCCCACTCAGCGAGACACCCGCTGAGAAGCCAACTCTGGTTATTGGTAGCTCTATTATGAGACACGTGAATTTAGAGACCGAAGCCTCCACAGTCACATGCATTCCGGGGGCCAGAGCGGGCGACGTTGAGGCGCATCTTAAACTGCTGGCTAAAGATAAATGTAAATACAGTAGGATTGTTATTCACGTCGGTGGTAATGATGTTCGTTTACGCCAATCAGAATGCACAAAACTTAATGTGGAGTCGGTGTGTAGTTATGCTAAAACAATGTCGGACACCGTAATCTTCTCTGGTCCCCTCCCCAATCTGATCAATGATGACATGTATAGCCGCATGTCATCATTTCAGCGCTGGTTGTCTTGGTGGTGCCCAGCAAACAATGTGGGCTTCGTAAATAATTGGACAGCCTTCTGGGGAAAACCTGGTCTGATTAAGAGAGACGGCATTCACTCTACTTTGAAAGGTGCAGATCTCATTTCGGCAAACATTTCAGGGCTTTGTGGACGTAATCCATGACAAACTGGAGTTGAGACCAGGAGGCAGAGTCGCAGTCTTACACACTTCTCTGCGCTCTCTCCTAGGCAGTCACCCATAGGAATCCCGAACCCAATAAAATACCCAATATTAGCGGTGTGTGTGTCTACTCAAGGACAATTTAAGGTAAAACCTAATAGAGGTGTCATACATAATAACCTAATAAAAGTAAATGTAACAACTACTACAGTGCAACAAAACAGGAAGATTAAATGTGGTCTCTTAAACATAAGATCTCTAGCATCTAAAGCAATATTGGTAAATGATTTAATATCAGATTATAATATTGATATATGCTGTCTCACTGAAACTTGGTTGAGACATGAAGAATATGTCAGCATAAATGAGGCCACTCCACCCAGCCATGTCAACACTCATATTGCTCGAGGCACGGGCCGAGGAGGTGGAGTTGCAGCAATCTTTGACTCAAGTTTACTTATCAATACTAAACCAAAATGTAATTATACCTCTTTTGAAAGCCTCGTTTTTAGTCTTACGCATCCGACCTGGAAAACTTTGCAGCCAATCTTATTTGTTACAGTGTATCGTGCACCAGGTCCTTATTCAGAATTCTTATCAGAATTCTCTGAGTTTTTATCAACTTTGGTTCTTAAAACAGACAAAGTAATTATCGTAGGTGACTTTAATATTCATGTTGACGATGATAAAAATAGCCTTACTGTTGCATTTAACTCTATATTAGATTATGTTGGTTTCTGTCAGAGTGTAAATAAACCAACCCACTGTTATAATCACACTCTCGACCTTGTTCTGACTTATGGTATTGAAATTGAGCAACTATTAGTCGAACCGCATAATCCTGCTTTATCCGACCATTTCTTAGTAACTTTTGAAGTACTGTTACTAGACTACAAAGCATTAGTCAAAAGCTCTTGCAGCAGAAACCTATCTGTTAGTGCTATAGCCACATTTAAGGAAGAGATTCAACCAATACTTAACTCGATAGCATGTCTGCATGTAGGGGAGGAAACGTATACAAAATGTACACCACCCCAAATTGATCATGTTGTTGATAGTGCTATAGATGCGCTGCGAATAAAATTAGACTCTGTTGCTCCTTTGAAAAAGAAGAAAATAAAACAACATAGATTAGCTCCATGGCATAATGCCGAAACCCGCAAAATAAAGCAAAAGTCTAGACAACTTGAAAGGATATGGCGTTCCACTAAACTTGAAGAATCTCGTTTAATTTGGCATATTACTCTCAATGAATATAAGAAAGCACTGCGTAAAGCGAGAACAGCCTACTACTCTTCATTAATAGATGAGAATAAGAATAATGCAAGATTTCTTTTCAGCACTGTAGCCAGGCTGACAGAGAGCCACAGCTCGATTGAGCCTTCTATTCCCTTAGCACTCAGTAGTAATGATTTTATGTGCTTTTTTAACGATAAAATTGTTACTCTTAGAAACAAAATTAATGACCTCTTGCCTTCGACCAGTATAGTGTTATCAACAGCTCCCGGAATCGTAAGTTCTAATATTACACTAGA
The DNA here is from genome assembly GCF_902827115.2 of Pseudochaenichthys georgianus. Classification (NCBI taxonomy): domain Eukaryota; kingdom Metazoa; phylum Chordata; class Actinopteri; order Perciformes; family Channichthyidae; genus Pseudochaenichthys; species Pseudochaenichthys georgianus. Next base: position 48,593,378 of record NC_047503.1, read on the forward strand.
TAGTAAACTAGAATGCTTTTCAGCCATTAACCTTGAACAATTACATTCAATGATTCTCTCTTCTAAACCATCAACGTGTATGTTAGACCCAATTCCAACTAAGCTGTTGAAGGAAGTTTTTCCATTAATTAGCACTTCTTTATTAAATATTATGAATATGTCTTTATTATCAGGCTATGTTCCACAATCATTCAAAGTAGCAGTGATAAAACCGCTTCTTAAAAAGCACAACCTCGATCCAGAGGTTTTAGCCAACTATAGACCTATTTCTAATCTTCCGTTCCTCTCAAAAATTCTTGAGAAAGCGGTCGCAAAACAGTTGTGTGATTACTTAAAAAACAATGATTTATTTGAAGATTTTCAGTCTGGCTTTAGAACACATCATAGCACAGAGACAGCTCTGGTTAAAGTCACAAATGATATTCTAATAGCCTCAGACAAGGGACTTGTCTCTATTCTTGTTTTGCTCGATCTTAGTGCTGCATTTGATACTATCGACCATGATATCCTATTGCAAAGACTAGAGCACTTAGTTGGCATACAGGGAACTGCTTTAGGCTGGTTTAGGTCCTATCTATCTGAACGCTCTCAGTTTGTACGTGTTAACGATGAATCTTCCACGCAAACCAAAGTTAGCCATGGAGTGCCACAGGGCTCAGTGCTCGGACCTATTTTGTTCACATTGGCCCGAAGAATCTACGAAACAAATTATCTAAAGACATACTAACTATGGATGGCATTAATTTGGCCTCCAGTGAGACTGTAAGGAATCTTGGTGTTATATTTGATCAGGATTTATCCTTTAACGCCCACATAAAATCAATTTCAAGGACCGCCTACTTCCATCTACGTAACATTGCAAAAATCAGGCATATCTTGCCTCAAAACGATGCAGAGAAACTAGTCCATGCATTTGTTACTTCTAGGCTGGATTATTGTAACTCTTTATTATCAGGGAGTACCAAGAAGTCAATCAAGTCGCTTCAGCTGATTCAAAATGCTGCGGCTCGTGTACTGACCAGAGTTAGGAAAAGGGACCACATTACTCCTGTTCTGGCTGCCTTACACTGGCTCCCTATAGAACACAGGATAGAATTTAAAATTCTTCTTCTCACCTACAAAGCCCTTAATGGGCAGGCGCCATCTTACCTTAAAGAACTCATTATACCCTACTGTCCTACTAGGGCATTGCGTTCCAAGAATGCAGGGTTGTTGGTTGTTCCTAGAATCTTTAAAAGTACAATGGGAGCCAGAGCCTTTTCTTATCAAGCTCCACATTTGTGGAATCAGCTTCCAGTTTGTGTTCGGGCGGCAGACACCCTATCCGTTTTTAAGAGTACGCTTAAGACCTTCCTTTTTGATAAAGCTTATAGTTAGGGCTGATTAGATTCAGCCCCTAGTTTTGCTGATATTGGCTTAGTTTGTCGGGGGACATCTTACTTCTTCCTTCTCTCTGTCTATACCTGTGTACTCTCATGTTCCGATTAACCCAGCTTCCCCAAATGTCTTTCTTTTTGGTGTCTATATACGCTGGGATCCGGAGTCATGGATGATCCTGCGGTCCTGTGTCCTGGATCGCGAGCGCTGGATCTTGAGTCGTGGCTGTGGTCCTGGATCATAGGTCCTGGATGGATATCCTCGTGGATTCATCTTCCTATTATACACACATGCTTTTCCAAACATTTGGACTACCTATGTTGCAAATGTATTATCTTTTCAATTTACACACGGCATCTATTGCACGTCTGTCCGTCCTGGGAGAGGGATCCCTCCTCTGTTGCTCTCCCTGAGGTTTCTCCCATTTTTCCCTTTAAACTGGGTTTTCTTTGGAAGTTTTTCCTTGTACGATGTGAGGGTCTAAGGACAGAGGGTGTCGTATTGTCATACTGATATTCTGTACACACTGTGAAGACCACTGAGACAAATGTAACATTTGTGATATTGGGCTATATAAATAAACATTGATTTGATTGATTGATATACACCTGAACATCAGCAGGAGAGGACTATTTAAAGTAGAGACACTACATACTGATATACACCTGAACATCAGCAGGAGAGGACTCTTTAAAGTAGAGACACTACATACTGATATACACCTGAACATCAGCAGGAGAGGACTCTTTAAAGTAGAGACACTACATACTGATATACACCTGAACATCAGCAGGAGAGGAATCTTTAAAGTAGAGACACTACATACTGATATACACCTGAACACCAGCAGGAGAGGACTCTTTAAAGTAGAGACACAACATACTGATATACACCTGAACATCAGCAGGAGAGGACTCTTTAAAGTAGAGACACTACATACTGAAATACACCTGAACATCAGCAGGAGAGGACTCTTTAAAGTAGAGACTCTACATACTGATATACACCTGAACATCAGCAGGAGAGGACTCTTTAAAGTAGAGACACTACACACTGATATACACCTGAACATCAGCAGGAGAGGACTCTTTAAAGTAGAGACACTACATACTGATATACACCTGAACATCAGCAGGAGAGGACTATTTAAAGTAGAGACACTACATACTGATATACACCTGAACATCAGCAGGAGAGGACTCTTTAAAGTAGAGACACTACATACTGATATACATCTGAACACCAGCAGGAGAGGAATCTTTAAAGTAGACACACTACATACTGATATACACCTGAACATCAGCAGGAGAGGACTCTTTAAAGTAGAGACACTACATACTGATATACACCTGAACATCAGCAGGAGAGGACTATTTAAAGTAGAGACACTACATACTGATATACACCTGAACATCAGCAGGAGAGGACTCTTTAAAGTAGAGACACTACATACTGATATACACCTGAACATCAGCAGGAGAGGACTCTTTAAAGTAGAGACACTACATACTGATATACACCTGAACATCAGCAGGAGAGGACTCTTTAAAGTAGAGACACTACATACTGATATACATCTGAACACCAGCAGGAGAGGAATCTTTAAAGTAGACACACTACATACTGATATACACCTGAACATCAGCAGGAGAGGACTCTTTAAAGTAGAGACACTACATACTGATATACACCTGAACATCAGCAGGAGAGGACTCTTTAAAGTAAGGCAAGGCAAGGCAAGTTTATTTATAGAGCACTTTTCAACGCAAGGCAATTCAAAGTGCTTTACAAAAAAAAAAAAAAAAAAAAAAATTGAAAGACATTAAGCATTAAAAAAGAAAAGCTAATCAAATAAACATTAAGAAAAAAAATACATGGATAAAAGTTACAGTGCAGTCTAAAATATAAATAGTTCAATTAAACATTACAAGAACAAGTACATTGATAAAAGTTACAGTGCAGTCTAAGATATGAATAGTTCAAATAAAAGCAGCGACAAAAAGAAAAGTCTTCAGCCTGGATTTGAAAGTAGTCAGAGTTGCAGCGGACCTGCAGGTTTCTGGGAGTTTGTTCCAGATGTTTGGAGCATAATAACTGAACGCTGCTTTACCATGTTTAGTTCTGACTCTGGGGACAGAAAGCTGACCAGTCCCTGAAGACCTGAGAGATCTGGATGGTTCATCATTTAGCAGGAGGTCAGAAATGTATTTTGGGCCTAAACCATTCAGTGCTTTATAAACCAGCAGCAGTATTTAGAAATCTATTCTTTGACACACAGGAAGCCAGTGTAAAGACTTCAGAACAGGAGTGATGTGATCCACTTTCTTAGTGTTAGTGAGGACTCGAGCAGCGGTGTTCTGAATCAGCTGCAGCTTCCTAATAGATGTTTCAGTGAGACCTGTGAAGACACCTTTGCAGTAGTCCAGTCTACTGAAGATAAAGGCATGGACAAGTTTTTCCAAATCCTGCTGTGACATTAGTCTTAAAAGTAGAGACACTACATACTGATATACACCTGAACATCAGCAGGAGAGGACTCTTTAAAGTAGAGACACTACATACTGATATACACCTGAACATCAGCAGGAGAGGACTCTTTAACTGAACATTTTACAATCTGCTCCAAACTAGACACAACGCTGCTTTCTTCAGGAAATATATATAAATAAAAATAAATATTGATTTATTTGTGTTCATTTTAAACCAAGCATGACATTCTCTGCTGAACCCAATGACAGCTCATCATATATGCGTCATCAGTGCCATCAGGGCTCATGATGGCTTGGATTCAGTCACTAACACACACACACACTCACACACACAGTGCCATCAGCGGCACACCGCTCACACCCCTTAGGCTTCTGTTGATTGATTGATACTATCTGGCTGAATGTTAAGTAAATTAAAGACAGACACACTCCATTGATGGAAAATCGTAATTGATGACGAGGGTCAGAGGGCGAGGTCAGGGATTGGTGGAGCAGGAGAAGATGTGTGTGCTTATTAGAGTAAGATACAGCGAAATAGAGAAAATGCGGGGGTGTAATGATGGATGGAGAGAGAGGGGAGAGCGTGGGGGTGATATGGCAGATACCTCGAGAGTAACAGCGAGCCTGGGGCAAAATAACTCATCGCTGGAATGACACAGGGGCTGAGTGTGTGAGTATTACAGAAGCAGGACTGTATATACTTATATGTGCACGATGTTTGTCAATGCAAGGAACCGTGCAGAGAGACAGCAACACTCAGCCGGGGGACAACAAAGGATGACAACGACACTCCTGATACCCGTTTCCTCCAAAGAGGTTCCAGGGCCAATTTCAATCCAGTGCCCGATTGCAAACCAGTTCTTCCACCGTATCGCCGTACGTCTTTGAAACAAAAACCAGCTGGAACCGAATATGTGAGAGCGAGATTAACCTGAGCAATAAGAGCTAATAGCACCAGTAGCAAAAACAACTAGTGTATTCGTGTTAACTGCGAACTAAATCTGCACCGAACTAAAACTGAAATTATATTCGGTGGAAAAGGGATTTGAGAGAGTGAACCAGAAGAGAGGTGGGCCTTAGGAAGTGAGGAGGAATCAGACACATAGGGCAAAGGAGGGAGGCTAAAACAACTGAGATGTCCCAAGGTGAATCTTAAATACAGGAACCAATGACAGAGACACACACACACACACACACACACACACACACACACACACACACACACACACTCACACACACACACCTTAATACACACGGTTAAGCTTGCTGACAGATAATGATGTATTGACACATCCGCCCTGTAGGGGACATTCTCTGCACCTCTGCGACAGCGACTAATCCGTCAACATGCTCAGACGCACGGTCATCATACTACATCACCCAACTAGAGAGGAAGAGGAGGGGCCGATAAAGGTTTGCAGAACGATTGAGAGGAAGGTTAGCGTGAAGGACGAAGCTGTACAGATTGCAGGCAGGAGAGAGGGTGGAAGCTGGAAGGAAAGGAAGCAAGGAGGAAGCAGAAGGTACTTTTAAAATGCATTGCATCAGATTGCATTGTCTGATCTCAAACATGGGATCGAGTGCTTCTTTACCTTGAACGTATTCGACATGTGACTTGTTGTGGAGTCTGTAGTTAGCAGGTAAGACTAAACAATCATGCCATGCTGTCTTAGCTGCTTCTCTCTTTTCAACGTACTCAAGCTTTCCCATTGGAAGTTGTGCAAGTGAACACAGAGGAAATAGGACATGTTGACTGACACTCAGGCACCAAGGAAGGAAGATAGAGAGTGCGATATACAGAATAACAAAGCAGGGACAGAAGGAAGCAATGGAGGCAAGACTGACAACATGCCGGGAGAATGGATGCTGCAAAACAAGGTATCCAAGACTAGTTTCACGCATCGAGGTCACTGCAGTGGACAGAAGAAAAAGGTGTGTTCTTGTATGCATGTTTTTGTTTGTTTGTTTGTTTGTCTAGACCCCGGGGGGTTTCTTCGGAGCGGTTCTTCCCCTCCTGAATGATAATCCTGCAAACCGGGGCCTGATCGCCAAACACCATTCCATTCTCCTGTCTCAATTATTTCATTCATACGACGTGTCCCAGTAATACATATGTCTTTCATACATCCACGTCTCTCCTGATTGAACATAGGACCCTATTGCATCATGCCATACACTGCCCCTCAGTGGAAAGTCAGTGCAAGTGCATGAGGCATGTCTCTAAACCAAGATGGACGACAGAAAGCCACATGGACCAAGTCACCTGCCGATGTCCTGCCAATCCTTTCATGGAAAGGAAAGCGCTCCCTGCAGGTAAACAACATTTGGTGACATCAAGTAACAAGCAAGGAATCATATAATTCATAAATTGTCAAAGTATTGATTTTATGTTTGCAGGAAGTCATGATTATTCGCCTGTATCACTGGCTATATTTCAACTAAACTTCAAACTGTTACTGCTACTGTTTTTCTTGAAAATACTTTATCTGCAATATCCTTTTGGGCCTTAAATATTTATACTTAAGTTATTATAATGTCATTTTAAGTTTGCACATCTTTATTTATCATTGTTTCCAAATGTACACGTTTTCAGTTTAGACTTTAACGCGACTGGCACCTGAGTGGACATAGAAAACATGTTTTTCCTAAATTTGAAAAAACTAGATAAAAAAAAACTAAAGTTAAAATCTTGTTTTTAAGAGCAACAAAAACACTTCTAGTACAATCCTGAGTGAGGCTTTCATCATTCATGCATGAAAGGGTTAACAAATAAGGAGACCAGATAAGTACTTTGTGAGAAAGCAAAGAAGAAAACTGAGAAGTAAGAAAGAAACGAGACTGAAGTCAGAGAGGTGAGCCAGGTTCCATTAGACATTTAGAAAGGGATGAAGCAAAGGATGCAAGACTGACAGGAGAGGCAACATCAGGAGGACCTTTGAAACGGAGAAAAAGAAAAGTCAACAAGTGAAGTTAGATATTAGTTTGGAAGCAAGGAAGAAAAACTAAGAACAAAGAAAGAAAGTAGACGAGGAATACAGAGAAGTGCAGACAACGAGGAAAGAAGACGGAGTGGGATTTACAGAACAACGAAGCAGGAACAGGAGGAAGCAATGGATGACAGAATAGCGGGAGGACAGTTGATGGGAGTTAAAGGAACATCAGCCAAGGAAGTAAGACCTGTGTTAGGAAGCAAGGAGGAAAGAAAGGAGACCAGGAAGTCAGACAGGAGTCAGGTTAAGTGAGATGAAAAGAAGAAGACATTTGGAAAGGAATGAAGCAAAGATGCAAGACTGACAGAAGAGACAGAATCAGGAAGAACAAAGAAAGAAAGTACAGCAGGAAGTCAGAGAAGTGAGCAAATAACAAATACACAACAACAACAACAACAACAACAACAAAAAAACAAAAAAACAAGGACGGAAGTCAGAGCAGGATATGAAAACAACAAACGAAGGAAGCAATGAATTTCAGACAGATAAAACGCTAGGAGGACAGTTGGTGGGTGTTAAAGGAAAGTCAACCAAGGAAGTAAGACCTGTGTTAGGAAGCAAGGAGGAAAGAAAGGAGACCAGGAAGCCAGAGTAGGATATGAACAAAACAACACAGGAAATGTAGTAAGCAATGAATGCAAGATGGAGATAATGCAGAGAAGGACAGTTGGTGGGAGTAAAAGGAAAGTGTGAGAGTTTAGCTCAGAGGGAATCTGTGCAGCTCTGTGTTAACATTGTTTATTAAAGAGACACCCTGTTTGAAACGAGGATTACTATTCACGCTCTGCACACAGCTGAACAGACACGGTGCTTTGGCGTGAAGGGAGCTGCGCTGATTAATACACTGAATGGTAGCAGAGGATTTGTTTCACACACACACACACACACACACGCATACCATGTATACATCACTTCAGGGGACATTACATTGACTTACATGCATTTCCTGGAGACTTATCCTAACCTGAACCATAACCAACACATGCCTAACCCTAACCAAGTCTTCACTCTAAAATTAATGATCCCCCTTATGGGGACCTCCAATTTGTCCCCATAAGGGAGGCCAGTCCCCACACGTGACTATGTAAACAGATGTAGGTCCCCACAAGTATAGTAACGCTAGACCACACACACACACACACACACACACACACACACACACACACACACACACACACACACACACACACACACACACACACACTCAGAGATGCACATGAACCCCCACACTTGCATGCAGTGCTATCATCGGCTGTATCGCTTTATATTAGGCTCTTTCAAGACTTTTAGCCCCACAACCCACATGTACGCAAACACACACACACACACACACACACACACACACACACACACACACACACACACACACACACACACACTCAGAGCTGCACATGAACCCCCACACTTGCATGCAGTGCTATCATCGGCTGTATCGCTTTATATTAGGCTCTTTCAAGACTTTTAGCCCCACAACCCACATGTACGCAAACACACACACACACACACACACACACACACACACACACACACACACACACACACACACACGTGCGCGCGTAGCACTAACACAGATACACAGAGCATTCTCATTGTGTAACATGCTGGTTTTATGTAAGGGTGTCACACGCCCACTCTGGGGGTCGACAGGTTGCAGAGCGCTGAGGTAACGAGGAGAGAGCCCGTGAGGGAGGAACAACCACCTGCACCTGTTTCCAGCACTAACAGAATGTAAACAATAAGGGCTTTAGATGTTGTGCACTCATCACCAAGCTTGACCCGAACTTACTGCCACAATTCAACTATTTGAGCGTGACCATCTATGTGTGGCACGGCAGTGAAAAGAGTACATCTATAGACCAGTAAGAACCATCACGTCCTCGATGTGACGGCTCCTAATCCAAGTGTCCTTCCTGCTGAAACAAAGGAAAGACGTTTTGATGAACCGTGCGCTACGGAGTGGGAGAATCCCAGCAGCATAAAAAACAAAACAAGGCAAATCTAGAATTTAAACATCTCAAAAATGTAATTAAAACTGCATTAAAAAGTAGAACATATAAAGTAGACCGTGAAGAAAATAAATCGAGGAACTCTGACAATAAAACCCTACTGAAGGGCTTGTTACACAAAACACTTTTCTTTCTAAAGATAAGAGTATCAAGTAGGACAGGAGCAGATATAATATGTAGCACAAATGATACGGAGGGGAATCAGAGCGGCTTGCATGACAGTGGAGTCGCTGCTTTCGGAAATAGTCTTCATTCCAACAATGAAAAATCCTCAAAACTAAACTGAGATGTAATAAAAAAGTAAACAACTCTGACTTCTCCCACCAGTTGGCATGTGTTTGTTTCATCTCCTGCTAAAATGCAAGTAAACAAAAGTATTTTAATTGTTTTTAATAATCATGAAGGCGTCAAGCATAACAAACCAACACCAGAAAGTCGGTGGTGGCAGAACCATATCGCCTCACAGCAGGAAGGAGTCTGCATGTTTCCCTCACGCTCACAAAGATGCTCTCGGTTGCGGATGTAGCATTTCCCGTTCACCGTCTGGAGACTTTAAATTGCCTTGAGGCGCGCATGAGTTAAGATTCATCCGTGCCTTCCACCCATATAAACCAAATGAAAGCATGTCCTGGACTCCGAGTGATCGTCTAACACCGACGGGCTTATTAAATGCTGCCTTTCAGTTTGATGGAGCAGAACATTGCATCATCCATTTGCCACCAAGCAGTGTTGCATGTGCTCCCAGTGAAATATGTGATGTCCCACCATCCGTCACCACACATGTGGAGTCAGACAGGATGCTTCTGCTCCAGCTGTGAGACACGACGCGCCTGGAAAAGACGTTGAAGGTAGCAACATGTAAACACTGACAGGACACGCTCGGTCTCTGAGGCTCTCTCTCTTACTGGGTTGGAATTCAGAACGGGCGTTTCACATTTGAGGGAGGACTTTGTGTCTTGGGTGTAATTATTTATGCTATCATGCATGCTTTCCTTTGATGTTCTTTAAATGGGTTTCGGTTTGTTTACAGGGATACTCCAGAATGAGTCACACAGTAGCAGTTTGAGGCCGTCTCTTGGTGTGATTGGAGGTCGCTGCTGCTTGGGTGCCAAGAAAGGATTTTCCGGGAAACAAAATGGGACATCATCAAGAAAGGTGCCGTGTCGGCCAATGAACTGCATGCAATTGTATATTCATTGGACAGAATAGGGATGCAAAACCAAATCATAAAAAACAATGGCCAACTAAACACATGTGCACGTGTGAGCTGTAGATTTTCAGTTTCACAAGGACACAATAACTGTTGTGTTTTGCATGCAGGATGTTCCTTTTCCCATTCCCCTTTTCTAGGGAGATGCCGTTCATTGGAAACTCAGTATTGATGTCACCATAACCAATACTTCGACGTCAAGTCTACATCAAAATTCAAAATAACTTTATAGTACTCGTTTTCAACTACAAGAAAATCGTATTCGTGTAAAACAACAAAACACAGATAGCCAATGGTGATGCTGTAATTCCCCCTAAAGTGCTACTCAAGCTGAGGCGAAACCATGACTGCAGAACAAGCTGCATCATGGGCTTGGTGAACCGTTGCAGTGGATTACTTGGTATCTCACTTCAACGTGAAGGCGGTTTTCCTCTGCTTTTAAATCGGAAAAGTCAGCACCAATTAAAAAACAGTTTCTGCCACGATCCTGTCTTTGAATATTACAAACTGTTTTCTAAACGGCGTTCATTATTGGCTTGATGTGTTACTACTGGACTGGACGAACTGGATGAAGTCTTTGTCTCACCCGAATCGTATGTGATGGAAACGTCTGGAGATGAAACTCAGAGAGACACAGGGAGAGCTGGAGCTTGATGGCAAACACTGAAGGTTCATTATGAAGTTAACGGTCGGAGAATTCATAAGACATGTTCTGCAGCCACGAGGTGACCCGACCAATTCTCAAGATCTCTACCGTATAACTAACTCAGAGGGTATCATCAACATTGTTCATTAACAAGACGAAACAAACAGGGCACTACATGTAACTAAAACTGTTGTCCATGGCCAAAGAATGTATGCCACCGCGTTGGGACCAACGCACCCGATAAGAAGGACTCAAACTAAAAACTATCTGAGGTCAGCTTGTGCTCGGTCATGAACAACAACAACAAGGAGCCAGAGCTTAAGAGAGAGAGCAACACAACCCCAAGTCTGTAGACCTATGCCACGGGAAAGAGACAGTGACAAGAGAAAGTGATGGACTGGGTTAGAGGTTGGATACCTAAACAAAATATTCCCCAACACCTTAAAGGTGGGGCAGGTAATTTTTGAGAAAGCAGCTCGAGTGCGCAAGAATTTGAAAATACACAACCGGAGAAAATCTGCCACTTCCTCACAGAGCCCCTCCCCCAACACACGGACGTGCACATGACCAATGAGGGCACGAGATAAGTTTGTGCACAGATGGAAGGCTGACAGGCAGGTAGGCCAACCAGTTACTTTAGCCGGGCCGGCTCAGATGATTGGTCGTGCTTTTTACAGCGCCACGGCTTCCACTGATGATATTTTTTTTATGGATTTTTTGTCAAAGCACTTCAGATATTCATTGCTATCGGGATGTTAAGAGCATTCCATGGAATATAACAACAAGTGTATCTCGAGCCGGTCTCTCAAACGTACCTACCCCACCTTTAATCAAAGCGTCACCCAAAATGCAGTTGTCTGAATCGCTGCTCAGCATCTGGTGATTTTCAAAGAGCTATGCGAAGGACATGCTGGTCCACGGGACTGAGAACCTCACGCTGCAGAAGAATGCTGAATTCTGAAATTGGGATTATGTGCAGTCACAGTGCTATTAAGCTCTCCGATTGTGAGCCATATAATAAAACACCGAAGCACTAAATTACATCCCGGCAACAGTTTGTAACTCCCTATTCTCCACACCGAAACAACACTTATGGGACTCTTTCAAAGGGCTATTTATTTAGAATACAGGCATGGAGTTTGGGGATAAATGCATTTGCACATGAACCAGACAAGTACCTTTGAAATAAATGCAGTGTTGGTTCTGTTTGTCAGTTTCCCTTTCAGAACAGTACTTTGTTGCTGTCGAACAAGAGGGTGAAAACACACAGTTTGGCAAAGGAACATCAGAGATGGCAAAGGTACACACATCCTTTACTCAAGTAGAAATACACATACTCATGTTTAAAAATACTAATGGTGGAAGTAGAAGTACTGACTAAACTTCTTTACTCAAGTAAAAGTAAAGAGGCTTTGAAATGTGCTTCAGTAAAAAGTACCCATAGCTAGCAGCTGCTTTAAAGAGTACCTGACCTCCCTTTATATCAATAGAACAATATTGTCTTTGTTAGCTAATGAATGTTTCCATGCTGAACAACGGCAACATGACAACGTTTCCATTGGTCCCTCTTCTTTAGAGAAGACCAGGAAGTGATGGATACACGGATCGTGTTCCAACCAATAGGCACGCAACGACTCTAAAGAATAATGACCACACACCAACACACATTCAGACTAAAGGAACCAGCTGTTTGGGAAATGAGAGAAGTAGAAAGTACAGGTATTTGAGTTCAACATGTAAGAAGTAGAAAGTACAGGTATTTGTGTTCAACATGTGAGAAGTAGAAAGTACAGGTATTTGAGTTCAACATGTAAGAAGTAGAAAGTACAGGTATTTGAGTTCAACATGTGAGAAGTAGAAAGTACAGGTATTTGAGTTCAACATGTAAGAAGTAGAAAGTACAGGTATTTGAGTTCAACATGTAAGAAGTAGAAAGTACAGGTATTTGAGTTCAACATGTAAGAAGTAGAAAGTACAGGTATTTGTGTTCAACATGTAAGAAGTAGAAAGTACAGGTATTAGTGTTCAACATGTAAGAAGTAGAAAGTACAGGTATTTTTGTTCAAAATGTAAGAATTAGAAAGTACAGGTATTTGGGTTCAACATGTAAGAAGTAGAAAGTACAGGTATTTGAGTTCAACATGTAAGAAGTAGAAAGTACAGGTATTTGTGTTCAACATGTAAGAAGTAGAAAGTACAGGTATTAGTGTTCAACATGTAAGAAGTAGAAAGTACAGGTATTTTTGTTCAAAATGTAAGAATTAGAAAGTACAGGTATTTGGGTTCAACATGTGAGAAGTAGAAAGTACAGGTATTTGGGTTCAACATGTAAGAAGTAGAAAGTACAGGTATTTGGGTTCAACATGTAAGAAGTAGAAAGTACAGGTATTTGGGTTCAACATGTAATTAGTAGAAAGTACAGGTATTTGTGTTCAACATGTAAGAAGTAGAAAGTACAGGCATTTGAGTTCAACATGAGAGAAGTAGAAAGTACAGGTATTTGGGTTCAACATGTAAGAAGTAGAAAGTACAGGTATTTGAGTTCAACATGTAAGAAGTAGAAAGTACAGGTATTTGAGTTCAACATGTGAGAAGTAGAAAGTACAGGTATTTGTGTTCAACATGTAAGAAGTAGAAAGTACAGGTATTAGTGTTCAACATGTAAGAAGTAGAAAGTACAGGTATTTGTGTTCAACATGTAAGAAGTAGAAAGTACAGGTATTTGTATTCAACATGTAAGAAGTCAAAGTAAAAAGTCGTCAGATATATAAGTAGTGGGGTAAAGTACTGATACCAGAAACATGTAGTTAAGTACAGTAACAAATTATTTGTACTCCAATAATTCCCACCTCTGGGAACATGCTAAGGGTTAGGAGGATTGACATGAAATGTTTTGCATACATGTCGTACATGTGTGTGTGTTTTCTGGATGAATGAAAGAGTGTGATACGTTCACCTGTTCTCTTTCAAAGCCTGTCTCATCCCTCCCATTATTCCACCATTTCTCTCTCTCTGCTTTCGATTTCCTCTGTTCCCTTTCACCTTTGTTGCTCTCTGAAGCTGCAGTACAATGGCTCCTCAGTCTGTTTTCAATTTAGTTTTTCCTGCCTTTCATTTCATTCGTCCTTTCCTGTGTTTTGATGCGTTTATGATTCACCTTTTTATTGATTTTAATGACCGCTTCCCTGTGGTTTTTGAATTGAATAGTGTCTCTTTATCTCTCTTCTGAAGCCCGTCCAATTCTGAGTGCATCTGAGCAAGCTGAACACTGGGACTACATTTATTTTTGTAAAGTGCTTTCCTGATGGACACACCAAGGTTTGCAAATAGCACAAGATGATTAATAGGACATCTTTTCTCCAACCCAAGATTTTCCAATGTATAGGACATTTTGCATCAGGCAGTCTTTCAGCTTTATAACATGTCCACACAAAAATTGCTCTAAGAAATGATTGGTTGCAGTCCATGTTGCACTGTACAAACATCTGTCTTTGCAAGTCAAATTGTGCAATCTATGGCTCGTCAATATGCAAGCAGACGTACTTCATCAAGCTTTAGTATCTATATGCCTATTTATTCTATATACACCACAGCCATTGTCCCTGCTTTGGTATCAAACACTGCTGGCACTGCATTCATTAGTTATAGATACTGGGCTTATTCCAATTAGTTTAAAGTCTGCAACGCCCCAAAGAACATTATCATTAGCCATGCTACTATGCTAACATTGAAATATCATCACACTTTGAGTTCAAAGGACCAGCTTGCTAGCAAATTCAGCAGTTATCTTACAACTTTATCATTCATTTTAATAATAATAATAATAATAATAATAATAATATATTAATTTTCTATAACGCTTTTCTGAACCCAAAGACGCTTTACATTTGGGAGGGAGGGTAGACAAACAAAACAAAAACAAAGACAAAACCAAAAAGAAACAAAACACAACAGAAAAGCAGTCAGGAGGAAGTTGATTGAGAGGGGGGGGCTTATGGATAGAGAGTTGAAGAGGTGGGTTTTGAGGTAGGACTGGAACAGGGTAAGGGACTCAGACTCACGGAGGTCTTGGGGGAGGGAGTTCCAGAGCTTCGGGGCTGCCACAGAGAAGGCTCTGTCCCCGAAGCTCCGGAGTTTGGCCTTGGGGATTTTAAGCTGCGTTTCTGGCCACCTGGTCAATGGACGTCCAATATTCACTCTCTTTTGGCTCCATTTTAGGTCTCCACCAGAACAAATATTTAGCTGCTAAATGCTACTGTGTTCACAGGCTAGTCACTAAATGTCGACGTTGACATTTTGGTGCTTAACAGGTAGTGTACAGCGGTTTTTAGAAAAGTTTCTGTTCGAATATGATGCTGCAAGAGTGGGTTAAGGTATCAAAGGAGCAATTAGCTAAAACCTGTAACAGAACTGTGTATATAGTGGTTTAAAAGATTGTTATTAATAGAATAGCGAGAAGTTTTGTCAATTTCATTTCCTTTTTCGGTAAGGCAAGGCAAGGCAAGGCAAGTTTATTTATATAGCACTTTTCAACGCAAGGCAATTCAAAGTGCTTTTCAAAAAATGAAAGACATTAGGCATTAAAAAAGCAAAGCTAATAAAATAAACATTAAAAGGAAAAATACATGGATAAAAGTTACAGTGCAGTCTAAGTTCAATTAAACATTAAAAGAAAAGTTACATGGATAAAAGTTACAGTGCAGTTTAAGATATGAATAGTTCAATTAAAAGCAGCGACAAAAAGAAAAGTCTTCAGCCTGGATTTGAAAGTAGTCAGAGTTGCAGCGGACCTGCAGGTTTCTGGGAGTTTGTTCCAGATGTTTGGAGCATAATAACTGAACGCTGCTTCTCCATGTTTAGCTCTGACTCTGGGGACAGAAAGCTGACCAGTCCCTGAAGACCTGAGAGATCTGGATGGTTCATAATTTAGCAGGAGGTCAGACATGTATTTTGGGCCTAGACCATTCAGTGCTTTATAAACCAGCAGCAGTATTTAGAAATCTATTCTTTGACACACAGGAAGCCAGTGTAAAGACTTCAGAACAGGAGTGATGTGATCCACTTTCTTAGTGTTAGTGAGGACTCGAGCAGCGGCATTCTGAATCAGCTGCAGCTGCCTAATAGATGTTTTAGTGAGACCTGTGACCGGTAGCAGGACACACACCTGCTCAGTCATTCTTCTTTTTCCATTTTAACTTGATTTTCTCTGGCACTTTAGAAGCACTTCTTTCTTAACAACGTGAAGAGAAATAGCTCCAATAAATTGCACCCTTTCTTTCCTTGCCTCCAGCTGCAAATGTGTTCCAGTTACTTTAAGTTCCTATTTTCCCCACTTCAATACAAACTGAAAAAGATTGACAGATGTTTACCCTTTTGCCTTTTGCTCGCTACTATTTTACTACAGACAACTATGTTCAAATGAACCCTTTATTTGGACAGATGAATAATTTCATTTTGTAATTAAAAAGTCACATTAACATGAAGTTTGCACATTCAGAAAAAAATAACCAGGTTTTGAGTTTTAACTCAATTATTGGAAATAAAACGATATGATTTAAACCCTTCTTGAAGACAGAACAAGTATTTTGTGTCCTATAGTTTGCACCATAAAACACACATATACTTGTTAAAATAATTGCATTTCTTGCTTTTCTCTCCAAAATAATGAGCCTAATCGTCTCTCTACTGATTGTATACAGCCGTCTAGCAATGGAATACTTATATCAAAAAAACACTCTTACAACAAATAGTTATTTTGGACTGCACTGCTATAGTATAATAAATACTATTGAATTTGCCAGAAAATGACATGAAGCAGAGAGGTGGAAGATATAAAGGATATGAACAGACGGAGATAACAAGCTGAGCAATAAATAAAAGGAAAATAAAGCAATCAAAATAAATATCTAATATATCAATGGATACATTTAGTTCAAACGCATTTACCTAAGTCTTTACTTCTCTTCCTATTTTGTTGTGAAACAATCAAATGCGTCCACACTGAGTATTGCTCATTTACTGAAATGAGATGTACTTGTTGTCTTCTTTAGTGATCGCAGCAGGTTAATCAAGAGACCATTGTAATGAGATGAAGGCTTTCACTGAAAAACACAAAAGATCTTGATTGAGACATTTAAGAAGTGGGGGACAAGTCCCTCATTGCTAAACACAGACATTATCTATACAGGATATGAGCGAATGACCTGTACTTGTTGAGAATGACAGTTATATGTATACACACACATACTGGTTTGTATGTGAATTGGGGACCACATTTATGATCATCACTTGTGGGGACCGTCCTTTCAAGAGGAGCTAAAGATATGCAACATGCTTTAAACTTGCTGTTTCTTAGTCAACTCATACATTTGTTAAGATGTATTGATCCCAAAGCATGAAAGGTCTCCATAATGTGACGGTGTAATCAGATCAATATTCCCAAATGTTATAAATACTAACTCAAACAAACATGGCGGGTTTGTATGAGGGGACCTGGGATAATGTTGGGGCATACTTTTTGGTTGCAGATATATCAGAACTTTATTATTTGTTGTTAACATTTTCAATATTAGTTTGTTTGATCAGTCATATGAAGTCAAATGCAGTTCTGATTCTGTGTGTGTTGTAAATGCACCAAATACCACAGCTGTTCGGCACTATGCTGATGGAATAACATAACCGCTTTAAAAGTAACAAAGAAAGAAATAAAAAAAGGTATTCTAGGTGACCTATATCTCAGGACTTCATTTATTTTTATACAGAACACCAGGTTAAGTTGTAGTTTTTCCGAACACTAACTACTACTATATTAACAGAGCATCTTCTTGCATTAGAAAACTGCGCAGTAAACAACAAAATAACTAAACAAACAATTAAGTGTATATTATCTAAAACTAAATAAAACAGATGGAAAACTGTAATAAAAGTTCCCAAAAAAGGTCAGATGAGATATCAGAAAGCGGATAAGACCATTGACTAAATAATGTAAAATCTGTATTATAAACCAAGTGCACAGTATAACAAATTAGAAATACGCCATGAAAATATTAAAATGATAACCACTACATTGCCTCGCAACTAAAAAAAGTAGTGGTGCACGATAATTATCGGGCCGATAATTATTGGTCCGATATTAGGAATTATGACGTCATCCCGATAAACCCGATAAAAGTATTAATAGCCCCGATAATATACAATTTTTTTTTTTGGATAAAAAAAAAGAAAATAAATCCTGCGGTGTGGGTGGATTGGGATGAGGGGCGCTTGTTTTTCACTCGGCTCCTCCCGTTTTGCCAGTACTGTGGTATTAGTGGTTTATAAGAGGGGAGTTCTTCACAAATCCAGTGCTCCCTAACTCATGCCTGGCTGTGACGTAAATGGTGTGCGGCCGTGAAGCCAGGACAGTAAACAAACATGTCGTCGGTAGTATGGGACTATTTCAAAGTTTCAGAGTTAGATAGTTCGCTTGCTATTTGTATTCAAATGCAAGGCAGAAGTTCCACGAGGAGGGAAAAAGGCAACGAGCTATAATACTTCCAACCTGATTAGTCGCCTGAAACATCGCCATGGCTACGATGGTGTGTTAACAGCATATGAAGACGCCTGCGCTGCTAAACTAGCGGTGAATCCAAAGCCAGCTGCAAAGGCACCGGGGCTTTTACCTATCGACGAGGCTTTTGAAAAAGGCAAGAAGTTTATTTGGGAAAATAAATATGGTCACTTTGAAGAGTCAAAACTGTTCTTGGCTTTGTTTTGTTCATAGTAGTAATGCTCATGTTATTTGCTCACTACTAGTCTTTTTTTTACCACCAGGTGTGCAAAAACTACAGGTACATTTAATATATATATATATATTATATTATTATCGGTTATCGGTATCGGTCTTGAGAAGTAGGAAGTTATCGGTATCGGTTTCAAAAAACCAATATCATGCATCCCTAAAAAAAAGTACATGAGTTTTCTTCTGTTAGGCTTTAACATGTCCAATACTTGTCTCAACTCCAGAAAGTGACTGCAAATATGACCAACTATTTAACTTTCTTCAATTTTGGTGTATTGTTTGAGTGAATTACAATAACCTACAGCTCATTTTCAAGACCCAATATTGTAAATAATACTTCCCTTGCCATGTTTAATACTTCAACCACTGTACAACTGCTTTAAACTGCATGATACACAAGCAGCAAAACACACCCAGCAAGCATAGTTTCCTCTAATTGTATTCCTTTCAAACTGTAGTTATATATATTCTAATGATGCTGAGATAATTTAACCTTTTGACATATTTGATGTCACTGATGAGCCATGGATGATATCGGATTATTTCTGACATTCAAACGCCTCTGCTGCCTGATGCAGAGTGTGTGTGGGAGAGGAGCTACGCAGGAGCCATTGATTAACTTGTGGGAGTGATAACAACCACATTTTGCATCACAAATAAAAGTATTTACTGCTGCACTTATATATGCGAGCAGTTTATTATTGATGTTCACTTTCAGAAACACAAACATGTATCAGTAGAAAATAAAGAGAGCAGAACTAAAGCTTTCTCACTGGGAGGGTGATAATCAAAATAATCAGAACTTTTTATTTAACTTGAATAAATCAAGTTAAATAAAAAGTTCTGATTATTTTGTTTGGGAGAATTCTCTTTCCTGTTGTGTATTCTATAGGTTTGTATGCATGTACATGGTCTTCAAATGCTAGATTTGTGCATGGTTTGCAATTAAAACAAGTGCAGTACAATGCAACATATGTACTGTAAACAATGTGATTCTGCACTTCACGTATGTAATGTGAAAATATAGAAAGAGTAATTGAAGAACATGTGATGCAGCTTCTTATTTTCAACATATCAGATATTGAAATATCCATTGTTAGGTTGGTGTGTTTTTTCCCTTTTTGTCATATTCAAATAAACTCAGTTGTCCTATTTGAGAATACCTAAAAACTACAGGAACAGGTTTTAATGTTTTGTTATAAACACACAGTTTAAATTAATGTTGTCTCTTGACATTCGATATGATGTGTTTGTTATTTCGAGGAGCTAACACAGATTAATAATAATAATAATAATAATGGGTTCCATTTATAAAGCACTTCATATTTGATTTCAAATCCCGAAGTGCTACAAGTAGTGAGCATGAACAGTATAAATAAACATTACACAACACGGTAGAATTAATAAAAAAGCAATACAGAAATAAAAAATAAATAAAAGGGTGATAAAAAGGTCTAGGCAAAGGCTCTTTTGAAGAGATGGGTTTTGAGGCCTTTTTTAAAAGCCTCCACGGTCTGTGGTGCTCTCCTTTGGTCTGGGAGAGCATTCCACAGACTGGGAGCAGCCGAGCAGAAGGCCCGGTCTCCCGTAGCACGGAGCTTAGTCCTGGGGGGTTTGAGGAAGTTGGAGTTGCTGGAACGGGTGGTCCGCAAGGAGGTATGGGGGGTGAGGAGTTCCTTGAGGTAGGGATGGGCAGTTCCATGGACACACTGGTGGGTGAGGACGGAGACCTTGAATTCGATCCTCAGTTCCACGGGTAGCCAGTGTAGTGCTTTAAGGATGGGGGTGATGTGTTCATATTTGCGCACCCTCATCAGGATCCTAGCAGCGCTGTTCTGAATGTACTGGAGCTTCTGGATGCTTTTGTTAGGGTTCCCGATGAGGAGTGCATTGCAGTAGTCCAGCCTGGAGGAGACAAAGGCATGGACCAGCTTTTCGGCATCAGACAGAGTGAGTGTGGGGCGGAGTTTGGCGATGTTCCTGAGGTGATAAAAGGAGTTCTTGCACAGCTGTTTAATGTGGGCCTCAAAGGTCAGATGGGCGTCCATTTGAACACCCAGGTTGGTGACTATTGAGGAGAGGGGAATGTCCTGGCCGGAGAAGGTGATGGTGGTGATGGTGGATGACCGAACCTGGTGTGGAGTGCCAACTATAATGGCTTCGGTCTTGGAGCTGTTGGAGCTGTTTCAGGAAGTTTTGCTTCATCCATGCCTGTATCTCCTCCAGGCAGGCAGTGAGTGTGGGTGAAGGCAGGGCTGCAGAGGAGGTAGGGTTGATCCTGAGGTACAGTTGGGTGTCATCAGCGTAGCAATGGAATGCTACTCCATGTCGGCTGATGATAGAGCCAAGGGGGAGCATGTAGAGTGTGAAGAGGGTGGGGCCGAGAACTGATCCTTGAGCGACACCACAGGTGATGTTGTGGGTACCCGACTCTGCCTCGCCCAAGGAGACGTACTCTGTTCTCCCGGTGAGGTATGATCTGAACCAGTCAAGGGGAGAGTCAGAGAGTCCGATGGTGGAGTGCAGACGATGGAGGAGGATGCCGTGATCGACGGTGTCGAAAGCTGCAGTGAGATCGAGGAGGATGAGGAGAGAGGGAGAGCCAGCATCAGCCGTCATCAGCAGGTCGTTGGTGACCCTGACCAGGGCAGTTTCTGTGCTGTGGCCTGAGCGGAAACCAGACTGGAACTTCTCAAATAAGTTGTTGGAGTTTAGGTGGTCCTGGAACTGAGCAGCAACTCGTTTTTCCAGCACCTTTGATAGAAAAGGAAGGTCTGAAGCTTAACTTCATTCTCACTGGTTGAAAAGCAGTTATGACACTCCACTATTACCAAAAATGCCTCTGGGTTCTCCGTCAACACATTCAGGTGAAATAGTTTTAATGAACAGGAATAACAAATAGAGCAACAATGAGAGAAAAAAACAGGACTGACAGAAAATGTACAAACTGCAGCAATTACAGCAGGAGGCTACCATCGCTAATTACAATCCTACAAAAGCTCAAAAGGCGACAGAAAAGATAAATAAACTTGCCTCTTCTACTCATTGAGGTCAAAAACATTATGATAATTGGATCCAACAAGCCATAGCAAGCAAGTGTATACCAATGGAAACATGGGAGTGTGTGTGTGTGTGTGTGTGTGTGTGTGTGTGTGTGTGTGTGTGTGTGTGTGTGTGTGTGTGTGTGTGTGTGTGTGTGTGTGTGTGTGTGTGTGTGTGTGTGTGTGTGTGTGTGTGTGTGTGTGTGTGTGTGTGTGTGTGTGTGTGTGTGTGTGTGTGTGTGTGTGTGTGTGTGTGTGTGTGTGTGTGTGTGTGTGTGTGTGTGTGTGTGTGCCCATTTTCTATTTGCAATGTTCCTTCTTCAAAACAGTGCTTTTTGGACCAGATGTCAGCCTGTGTTACTGCACTCTGGGGGTTAAAGAAGAAGACAAAGTATAAACAGAAGAGGCAATAGCAGCAGTGCCTTACAAAAACAGTTTGCTTTAGAGAGGTACAACCGCAAATGTGAATTTGGCTGAGATGTCAATACAATCGTGTT
Source organism: Pseudochaenichthys georgianus (assembly GCF_902827115.2). Taxonomy (NCBI): domain Eukaryota; kingdom Metazoa; phylum Chordata; class Actinopteri; order Perciformes; family Channichthyidae; genus Pseudochaenichthys; species Pseudochaenichthys georgianus. The sequence continues at coordinate 48,615,414 of NC_047503.1, forward strand.
GAATTGCCAGAGAATGACGGGGTAAAGAGAAGAAATAGATGTAAAGGGTATTCAAAAAGTGGAGAGCAAGAAATACAAAAAGGAACCAACAAATCTGAGGTTTACGAAGAACAAGATGAAAAGGAAGAACAACAACAACATGGAAGAAACAGTGGTAAAATAAGAAGAACAGTAGAAGATGATGAGTGCCAAAAAACAAGTGCACTGATCAGAGCAGTGAGGTACACGAGAACATGTGATTTGGCAGATCTGCCAATAAATTACTATTTTAAAAGTGACATGTCATGCTTTTCCAGTTATCACCCGTCCCCTTGTGTGTTATGAAGGTTTGTATGCATGTAAACGGTCTGCAGAGTCAAAACCCTCAAAGTGCACCCTGTAGCGAGTAAAACTCTAACACAGAAAATACCTCCCCAAAACGCCTCGTTGGAGATACGTCACTGTCCATTTGATTCTTCCTGGTACTCATGATGTCATCCGTACCCGGAACAAAATGGACCAATCCGTGGAGCCGTTACGTTAAGCCCCCGCTGATTGGTCCAAATTGACCAATCCACGGACTTCCTCACACTCAGTGCAGGCAGCTCTGCTGATCTCTGCTCCCTGGCTGCAGGCTGATAACAGACAGTTGGGATCGCAGCGAAATTCTCTCTGCAGACCCTCACAGCGTTCATCAACCTTTTTCTTACTCAATATCAAGCCACACTTATTGCTTTTACTTCGGCTGTGACTTTGTGTGTGCTCAGGGTGAGTTTGGCTGTGTTTCGCTGTGTATCGCTAAACAAGGAAATCACACCTCCACAGAGCTTAGCGCGATTCACAACGTCCTGACTGGTCCCGACCAATCGGAGCACACTGGGCTCACAGGGAGGGGGGGCAAGAGCTGCAACGAGCCGTTTAGTGGAGAGAGTGAATACACGTACTTTATGCGAAACCAATGTGAGTTTGGAAAATTGCACAGTATAAATCTATTCTAGTAGACCTCAACGATGGAATTATGATCAGTGGAAATGGCCGTGACATGGGGACCTTTCAAATTTGACGAAGAATAAAGAGAGAAGCTAAAACAGGCTGAGCAAGAAATGAAAAAAAGAAACCAACCATCAGAGATTGAAGAAGAAGAGTTCTTCACAACACGTGTCCAGAGAGGAAAAACAGAAGATGTAAATGTGGCTGAGGGAAATGTTCCAGGAGACAGGTTTTATTTGATTGTTGACGTCAAATACAACCTGTTTCTCAGGCGTGAATCAAGCAGTGGAATTCAACCTGCCTTCACTCACGCCTGATGTGTGTATACTGTAACATAAAGATGTGTACATGTGAGTTAAACAATGCATAAAGCCTTTGATGTTGTGTGTGCACGATGGATCGTAGACAACGGGGTCAATATCGTCCATCTGTTCAGAGACACCCCCCTCCCCTTTAATGTGTTCTGTGCTACTGCTTATTCAAATCTCTCGTTTAGTCTCAACACTGAGCCAACTGTCTCTTATGTTCTCTCCAACTGCAGATCACAGCGAATGTTTGAAGTAACTTTTCTCCGAGGAAGTTTGCCAGGAAACTCTACCAGAGTTCTCTCATTTAACTCCGTCAGTTGGGGAGTCAGAGAGCTCAATGAAGACGAATCGAACAACACACATGACGTTTTCTGATTCTTCCCTGTCATTCTTCAGGTCTGGACATCTGACCATTCATACCAGCAAGAGATTCAACATATTCCCTCAAGTCCGCTTATTTACTTCATCACAGAACGACGTGGTTCTGAGCCAGCTTGTGGTCAACGAGTGTGTCGGCCAAGAGGAGTTGGTCATCGGCCCCCGACAGCCGGTCCCATTTCTGTCCTGCCTTATTCTCCCTTCTGATGTTCTTTTACACGATGAATCACAACTCCTCCTTTGGTGAAACTCTGTACCACTCCGAGCTTCTTCAGAGGGTTTACAAGACATGCAAAGGAAATATGCTTATATGAAACACATTGACTGCCCTGATGTGCAATAACACTGCCTGTAGATATAAATACTTTGTGCAATTGATGCTTCAATTTTCTTCAATTAATTTACAATCTGTAAACATTAACAGCTACTTCTATCATGTTCCATCGTCGTAATTAAATATACTTAGTCAAATGATCGTTTATTTGTTTTTACTCATGTTAAAGTCTATTCAAGTGACATCACTCGAATACGTTTGGCTGTGTTCCTTTAATAGAAACATTTGTAAAGATCACAGTATTGAGTCACATAACCCATTGGTTTGTGGACGACTATGTTGACCCTAAAGCAGGGATGGGCAACTTGGATGGTGGTGGGGGCCACATCATTGATGTACTGGCCACCAGGGGGCCGCAGATTCACTTGGAACACACACACACAAAAATGCCATGTGCTGCATGTAATTATTAACAAATATAATAAGTCTGACATCTTCATTGACATTTTACAATCAAAGGGAACATCCTCTAATAAGCTCACTAAACAAATATCAGTTCACAGAAAGGTTATTTAATTTTTACAAGTGGCATGTTTGAATTGAACAGGTTATTAAACAGTGGAATACAACTATTTTAAACTATTGGAAAGCACAGAAAATGTGTGTGTATTGAGATTAATATGGGCATAGATATGTCTCATAATTATTTATGCGAACATAAAAATAATTTGTGTGTAAATATGTGATTTGTAAATGTAAAACACCATCCACAAATGCATTTAAATGCACATTATTGGTCGACAAAAACAAAATGGATTCACAAATGCCTGATTGAAAGTTGTAAATGTTAAAGAGATATTCACAGATCTTTTTTAAATTTGTGAACATATTTAGCGTATTTGCAGATCCGTTTTACACTTGCAAATGAACTTGTGAGTTAGCAAATCTTTTAAATGCATTTGTGGATGGTGTTTTACAAATCACATATTTACACACAAATGATTTGTATGTTCACACAAATAATTATGAGACATATCTATGCCCATAGAATAACCATTAAGATGACATAAACATGAAGTCATGAACACTAACCCAGACATTAGTTGTCTAACTTGAACAGTGGTGTAGTGGGGATTTCTTTACTGGGGACGCTATTTGAATTAGGTCATCCCAAACAATCGGCTCTTCTGATGATGTAGTAGTAGCAGCTTCACTTGTAGCTTCGGTGCTGCTAGCCTCTTTCTTCTTGTGAATGATATTCTTTTTAGAAAAGAAGTCAAGTAAAACATGTTTGCCTAATTTTTTGCCTACTTTTACTACTTTTAAATCCAGGCTGAAGACTTTTCTTTTTGTCGCTGCTTTTAATTGAACTATTCATATCGTAGACTGGACTTTAACTTTTATCCATGTATTTTTTCTTTTTATGTTTATTTTATTAGCTTTTCTTTTTAATGACTGATTTTAAATGCCATTTTCGTAATGTCTTTCGTTTTTTGTAAAGCACTTTGAATTGCCTTGTGTTGAAAAGTGCTATATAAATAAACTTGCCTTGCCTTGCCATTATAGAGCTTTTTGGTTCGGTTCTTGAGGGAAAGAGCTGCCGCAAAATCGGCGGGCGGCGAGCTGGCTCACCCTGGGTGTATCACTGACACACCCCCAGCTCGCCGCGGGGTCACGAGCGTGATGACAAGCGTGATGACGAGGCATAATTCTTTAAGGAAATTGTTTTTATTTTGCATTATAATTACTGTGAAATGTATTATGTTTTTGTCATTATTACAACAAATACACACTTGCAACTGATAACACTGGCAATGATTTTATATTTATTAGACTATTAAAAAAAAAGATCATGCTTCAAATAAGTGGGGGAACCTAAAACACTTGTAGCCAGTCTCTGCATTCCCCTTATTCCACAATAAGGGGAATGTCAACATGCCCGCACTCTGCTGTTCCTCGGCGCCGCTCCCCCTCCCTCCCGCTGAAATTATGAATGAAAAATGTAGTAATCATAGATAACAGGGAAGGGTCCGTGACAGTTTGTTTTCATCTGATTTCAAATAAACAAAGTCTTGAATTTTAGAATATTAAACTTGTTTCGCCAAATTCAGATGATAAAAACAGCTTTGAAGCTTCGGCATTCGGCAATTACAAGAGGCAACTTAACGTCACAGCAGGCATACCTACAGCCGGTGTTTATTGTGCGGGTTTCCCCGGGAAACACAATACACACAAATGCGTCACAGATTTCTTTGCGGTATTTGAAATCATGTACGCAGCTCGCGACGTAACTAGGAGTCTAGTGGACGGTATCAGTACTACAAGTAAAACAAATTAAAAATATTTTTTTTTAAAACATTTTTATTTATTTTTAATTAATTACGTTGTTTATAAATTAATCTGAGGGCCGCAAAAAGAGGAGGTGGGGGCCGCCATTTGTCCATCCCTGCCCTAAAGATTAGCATTTTGGCCATCGCCATCTTTGCTTTTGTTATTGCCATCATGGTTTATGGGGTCTAGAGGAGACACTAGAGGATGGAGCTTTAATCATCTGTTTGTGTTACTATATAATATTTGACATTGTTTTTTTTTTAACATGAACAACCATCGGAAGATTCTTCCTTTCACACTGTCTGAATGAGATAAAAATTGCCTTTTATTATGATAGTTCACATCTGAAAGGCACTCCCAAAAACCAGCTTCTCCACCAACAGTACACATTTTTGGACGGTTGAAATATGTTCAACTTGAAACGCTCTGAGTTGCTGCACAAAAAATGCAGACTGGTTAGAAGTGAAATATTACATGTCATGTGTCCTCTTCACCTTTCAAAACAGATCACAACTGAACCCCGAACATTTGAAGGTTAGCCAGAAATGTTTCTTTGCTAAAGAAACGTCTCAAACAAACAATCTCAATCAAGCAGGTATTCATTTCTTCAATGGACTACATTCACCAATAACTTTGAGGGTTAAGGTAAATCATAACACTAATGCAGTGTATAGCAGTTTTAATATCTCACACAGTTGATGCCACTTTATGGGAAGAAATAATTCATTTTATTTCATGCTTTTTAGGCTGTATCACTCTGCCTAGGGCCGGTCCTTAGCATTGGCGTTATAGATGTTCGCCTAGGTCGCCAGATCTGGGGGGGGGGGGGGGGGGGGACATTTTTGACTGTTGGTGTTCATCCTAATTTTCGGCCTTGATGTAACAGCATTCATAATTAAGTAAATGTAATACCCTTGTCACCCCAGCCAGGCCCTTCCATTTGATATTCCTGCCCTCCCCGAATAAACACGTTTTATTTTATTTATAAAATTAAAAAATATATAGTTTTTTTGTATTTACTATAAATAAACTGTGAACTTTAATACTACAATGTACGTGGTGTCAGATAGTAATATAAGAGTAATACATGAAAAACAGGTATGAAATACTATATGACAGTAAAACAAGAATATAATTTAAAAAGGAGTGATTTGTAAAATATCCATAAAGAAAAAGTACATCTGTTTATAGTTCTGTTTCATCTGGGTGTTGAGAGATGTATCCATAGATCTCTCATGTTGCTCTCAAAGTGCACCAGATTGATGCTTTTAACTTTTTAACAAATCTTCCCGGGGGAACATCCCCAGGACCCCCCTAGAGGAGGTTAGATCCCCCCCCCCCCCACTAAAAGAATAGCACTTTACCCCTGCTTACACCTATATGCCGTTAGCTGATTATCGAGCCTTCATTGTAACAGTCGCGGGTAAAAATTCCACTGTAGCGCCCGGTACATTAAAGGTCCCATGTCATGGCCATTTCTACTGATCATATTTCCATTGTTGAGGTCTGCTAGAATATATTTATAGTGTGCAGTAATCCAAACTCTTCTCATCAGAATAAAGGTATTCTGATTCTGATTCTCATACAGCATCTCTGTATAGTATGTGTATTCACTCTCTGTCCTAAACGCCTTGTTGGAGCTCCTGCCCCCCCTCCCTGTGAGCCCACTGTGCTCTGATTGGTCGGCTCGCCCACTCTGTTCTGATGAGTCCACCACCGTTACAGCGGAATATCAGTGATTATGTGTTACAATGGCGTTTGTTAGCAACCAGAAAATGACACCAGTAATGACAAACAGATGAGAATGCTGCGTGGGGTCTGGGGGCCGTGTTGGCGGGACGTTGTGCGGCTCGCTGCTGTGAGGAGGGGACCGTGTGAGCTGGCTTCATTTCCTGCTTGCTGCGTGGGATCTGCGAGACAGCGAGACATTTTGAGGGTGCTGCAGCACCCCCATCTGCGAGGCTCCACTAGCACCCGCACCCCCAGCGCGTCACAGTTTCGCCGCTGAGAGAGTGTGTGTGTGTGTGTGTGTGTGTGTGTGTGTGTGTGTGTGTGTGTGTGTGTGTGTGTGTGTGTGTGTGTGTGTGTGTGTGTGTGTGTGTGTGTGTGTGTGTGTGTGTGTGTGTGTGTGTGTGTGTGAGGAGTTCCACGGATTGGGTCTATTTGGGTATGGGCACGTCATGGTACCCATGAAGAAAGCAATGGAAAAAGAGAAATGTCCAACGAGGCGTTCTGGGGCAGCACAGACAGGTCTTCTCTGTGTTACAGTTTTACTCCCTACAGGGTGTACTCTGAGGGTTTGTGACTCTGCAGACCGTTCACATGCAGAAAAACCTTCATAACAACATGGGGACGGGTAAGAACCGGAAAAGCATGACATGGGACCTTTAATGGGAAACCCTACATGTTTGAGCAGCCTCTATGAAACGTCAAGCTACCCCACAGCACCCCCAAAAGAAAATCTCTGGTGCCGATACTGGCCGCGGCACATGACGGTTTTGTGTGCCCTCCCATGAAAATCCTATTTGTAGATTTGTTCTGGCGCCGGGTCTGATTTCCAAGGCACTCCTTTATAATTATTGGGATAAAAAGGTTTGAATTCATTTCAATGTACAGGCCTACTATAGGACAGTAAACCAAAAATATCGTTTAAAACTGGAGAAATTAAAATTTGCATTACTAAATAAATGTTAACGAAGTAAAATAAGATATGAATGAACAACAACAAAAATCAAGTTACATGTATTTGCTATTGGCTATGGTAGGTTACTGGTTATGTTCACATACTTATGTGATTATTAAAATGTAAACCGATCTTTTTCATATGGGTGTTTTAGAGTTGTACCCCCTAGATCAGGTCTCTAGTAATTGTGTGCTCAAAGTGCACCAGATTGAAGCATTTTACTTTAAAATATTCAAACATTTCTTCCCGGGGGGGCGTACCACCGGACCCCCATAGAGGATGTGATGTCCACCCCCCAATTCAAACATGTTCATACCATACTGAATACATTTTGCAGCCCTTTTGATGTATATTACTTACGTCAATATGTTTCTGTTTTTGTAGTGTGTTTGTCTACTGTAGAGATTTTTCATTTATTCTTTATATATTCGCGCCGGCAAAACTCTCGCCTAGGGCATCAATTGGCTAGAGCCGGCCCTGACTCTGCCTGTGTGTTCGATTCATTCAACCACTAAAAGTGATAAGGGACAGATCCTTTATCGCTGACTGGCATGTGTTATCGCTGAGGCGCAGAGGGCACAGGGTCATTACAGAGGGAAGAGGATGTTAGGAAACTGCCGTAAGGGATAAACGGGAGGAGATGGGGGTGTCAGAAAGGGAGGGAGGGAGAGACAGCAGGGAAACAGGGAACATCCACTCTGAGGTCAAAGTGATATCCACTCGTTTTACTGTGAAAAACATCACAATGTTGTCAAATATTTTCAATTTGTGATCCAACCAGTTTGTAAAGGGTTTATTGCTTTAATGTTCTGAGCATTCAGAAAACAAACCGACAAGTGATTTTAATGACTGAGTGGGAAAAATCCACATAAACAAAGAATACAGCGCCACCTGCTAAAGCTCAAAGTTGAGAAATCAACTTAATGAACATGGAGAAGCAATCTGAAAGATATCTTATGTTGAACAACACAACAATAAAAGGTTATCCAGAAAGAAGAGATGAAAAAAAACGATGATATCATGAAAATAAGTGCATTAAATATCAGTGTTCAATCACAAGATCTATTCACAACTTCAACAAGGACACGAGAAACCGGGATACTGGGAGAATTTTGGAAGTATACCAGTTCTCAATATCAGTCTGTGTCTCGAGATCGTTTTGCAAGGTTTTGATGAGGCAGGCACCACTTTTAAACTCGGCCTTGACTTATTTCAAGGACACCAAATACTACAGCTGCAGGTACTTCACTACATTGCCTGATAATTGTATGACTAGATCTATCATGTTTATCAAATAAACATTGATTGATTGATTGATTGATTGATCATTACTGTGAGTTGATGCATGAACTTCCTGCTGTAAATGCAACCATTTGACTGGTTGTTCAAGTTGATTGAAATGTAAACGTCTGCCACACCTTCATTGTTATATCAAAATATCTATCATGGTGAACGTATTCCACTTAGTGCAATCAAATAGTTGAATAGGAGGAATCTTGACTTGTTTTTCTGTGGGTGTCTCCATTCGAAGGTGGATCAAACTTCAGTAAAGCCAATAAAACACAGCTTTGCAAGTTCCACTTTTTATTGTAAGCGTGTCATGCATCTTTCCCTAGTCTGGTTTCTAGTCTTGATTCACCCTGTTCTTGGTCATGCCACTGTCTCTATTGAGGGGGTCTTAGCTACAACACTAATCCTTTTTGTTACTAAATCCTTGGCCTCGTCTATAAATCCCGACTGCTCGTGTCTCCATCTCAACGTCTCCACATTCCTCGATATCAGCCCTAACGTTGTAGGTATGACAACTGGAGAATATGTTTCCCTCTCGCTACAATGGCGTTCTTATAACTTGAGTTAAAAGACAGCGAGGTTGTCGGCAATGTGCAGGTGAAGTGATGCAACAGCTCTACAGATGGTTCAGAAGCAGAAATAACAGGATGCAGTGAGCCAGGAGAGGTGGGCGGATCGGGAGAGAGAAATGAGATCATAAATTACATGGTTCCATTAGAAATCACTAAATAAAATTATAACCACATGCATTTAGCCTCGAACACACACACACACACACACACACACACACACACACACACACACACACACACACACACACTCTCTCTCTGTGTCTCTCAAGGCTGTGTGTGTGTGTTTTTGGTTCACAGCTCCCTTGTTTCCTTTTCATCACTCTCCCTCTCTTCTGTCTGTCTTCCTGTGCTTTGCTTTAATTATTATCTGGCTGCCAGCGACACAGAGTAACCACTCTGACAAGCAGGTGTGGAATGACAGGCACACACACACACACACACACACACACACACTCTTACACACACAGAGACAGACACATTCTTAACACACACAGATTCACACTTCAGCATTGGCCTCTATAAACAAACAATTGGAGACACCAGCAGATATGAACAATGATACTATGGCTGTCACAAACCCTCACACACACACACACACACACACACGAACACACACACACACACACACAGACACACACACACACATATTGTGGATGCTCCAAAAGAAGTGGTGGGAGCAGGAAAACAATGAGGGCGATATTGCAGGCTGGTGGGAAATGAGAGCGGGGGCGAGAGAGGATTAATTACAGATATGAAGGAAATAAAGAGAAGAGGAGAAATGAGGAGAGGAAGGGAAGAGAGAAAAGAGAGCTGTGGTAAAGACAGCGAGGAGATTCAGATCAACATCTCATGGGACTTATGAATAAGTTATCTGTATATAACCTTTTAAAGTGGAAACGGGTGACATCTTTTTGCAGGCCAAAAAGGAAGTTAGCATCACAATAAAATGGGATTTCTCCATGTGATTTTGGGTTATTGTAAAATATAAACAAAGGTTTATGATACCTAGACGTTTAGTTCAGCAGGATAATCTCTATATATTAACACCACTTTATGATTCCTGAAGTAAAAAGTTATCGTTGGGCTATAAAGGAACTACAGCACGGCCACATGACTTCACGTCACCACCGCTAAGCTAAAGGCGGCTAATGTTGGGCTGTAAAGGAACTACAGCACGGTCACATGACTTCACGTCACCACCGCTAAGCTAAAGGAGGCTAATGTTGGGCTGTAAAGGAACTACAGCACGGTCACATGACTTCACGTCACCACGCTAAGCTAAAGGAGGCTAATGTTGGGCTATAAAGGAACTACAGCACGGTCACATGACTTCACGTCACCACCGCTAAGCTAAAGGAGGCTAATGTTGGGCTGTAAAGGAACTACAGCACGGTCACATGACTTCACGTCACCACCGCTAAGCTAAAGGAGGCTAATGTTGGGCTATAAAGGAACTACAGCACGGTCACATGACTTCACGTCACCACCGCTAAGCTAAAGGAGGCTAATGTTGGGCTATAAAGGAACTACAGCACGGTCACATGACTTCACGTCACCACCGCTAAGCTAAAGGCGGCTAATGTTGGGCTATAAAGGAACTACAGCATGGTCACATGACTTCACGTCACCACCGCTAAGCTAAAGGTGGCTAATGTTGGCGATGCTGTTTAATCAACACATCCTCACTCCCAGGTCGGCCTATGTTGACGTTATGTCAAGTCCCCTGTGTCGGCTTTTTCCAACGCAAGGCGGGGGGGCCTTAGCGTACATTTTCAACTTTCCGGGATGTCCATATGCTTCGATGGACGCTCATGGTATTCGTTTGTGTCGGCTGCCCTTAAAGGCAATGTGAGCGTCCATTCCCATTGAATAATGGTGAATTGTACACCCGGAAGTAAGTATTCTCCTTACTGTTGTGGAAATTGATGTGAGATATTGTACCAAAGAAGTGTGATACATGTAAAAAGGCAGAAAGTCTTGTTGCAATTTCCAGACACTAAAAGAGGTCTGTTGAGTTTCCCTGGTAATTATCAAATAGTAGCAGTTAAGTGAATACTGTTCAAGCAATACCTGTGTTTGTGTTTTATAGTGATTTCTCTGTTTTGATCCTTTCATAAATGTGAGGACTAAAATGGCGAGAGACAAAGGGCTGTAAAAAATAAGTTTTATTGCAGTGGGGAAGGTCGAGGTATGCAGCACAGGGTGAGTGGGTGTGGGGAGAGGAAATTCTGTTTGAGATCTCTGGCAGGCCAGGTTTTAAGGAAATCTATGTATCTTGAATAAGTATATGTGTGAGTTTATACATTCCTGTGTGTTAATAGTTGAAGGAACAAAAGGTACATTTTTCCTCTCCAATATAGAGAGGTTTTTTATAGATTTCTGAAACAATGTTCCCTTTTTTGTTAGAAATAGATGAGCACAATAGTTTTTTCTTTGACTTTTTACCTGTTTATCAAAAGAATGTTTTAAGCTATTTGTGAAGAAGGAAGATGCAGAATTAAGGGTGATTTCTGTTTGGAGTGTAAAGATTATCCCTGATAATGTTTTCTGGGTTAAACCATCGATAAGTTTTACAAATGGGGAGGGACATTTTCCTTGAGTTTTAATGAGGTGCCTTCCCAACACCTGTGGCTTTCAAAGCTGCCAGGCGCTGATTTCCCTGTGAGACAGCGTTTTGGTATCTCCCCAATGAAACGCCACCCCTTCTTTGTATTAGGGAAATGTTTTCCTGGTGGTTGGGTCTCTCTTCATGCGCTGACAAGACGATAGGATGTCCGCAGGGCGTGAATAAGGGCGGGAGTACTCCACACATTGCTTATATGACTCTTTGAATTGTATAAGTAATGTATTATATTATATCGTATTGCATTATTATTACTACTTTGTTTAATTAAAACGGATTATTGTTTAACTGGTATCCTGGTGTCTTCTAATTTCTTCCCTGTTATGATTTCAAGCAGGACTCGTCAAAACAACACGCGGTGAGGAGTTGGGTTGTAAACACCCCTACCTCGCAACACTGTTGATTGATTTCACAGTGATATCTGCACTACTCATCGCCTAAAAAACACCAGATCATCCTTGTTAATTACACAACATTGATTGGTTTAAATTGTGTGCAATGCTTTTGTATTTTTCCCCTTCGATTCGGAGAAACAAATATTTTTTCGGAGTAAAGGATGGCAGAAGACACTACACTACCCAGAATCCCCAGCTATCGTTTGGACTACACCATGTGCTCTGTTTGACAAACCCCGTGAAAGTCCTCAAGCTCTGTGATTGGAGAGTGTGCTCCGAGGGTTACGCCGAGCCTCGAACAGCACTTGAAATGGGATGGAACCACGGCAGACTGTCCAAAACTGGATTTGAACGGGTCCACCGCGTCCCCCCCTCCCCCACCCCGTCCCCAGAACTACACATGCTGGCTATTCTGTTTCGCAACATGTTCTCTATGGCACGTCTCTACTGGGAGTTGTAGTTTATCCAGGTAAAAATCCCATTGAGATCAACGATCTCTTTTTCAAGGGAGACCTGCCGCACATTAGTTACACATGTAACAGAAACAAAACAGAAAACAAAAGGACACATAGGCTACAACAAAATGACAGAAGTACAATTAACAAACCTATTTACAATGACAGGTACCAGGAGTATCAAATATAATTTAATCCAGCTGTTAAAATTATGCAGGGGAACCAAAATGCTTATTTTCAAAATGTTTTTCAGAGGGTTCCAAGCTAGAGGAGCTGCGCACATACAAGCTTTCGCATACTTGCCAACACTCCCGATTTTCGCGGGAGACTCCCGATTTCATTGCCCTCTCCTGGTTTCCTCCCGGGTCATATTTCTCCCGCATTTCTCCCGATTTCTGACAAAATCAGATTTACTCACGAAGGTTTCCACTCTAACTTTAATACAGCTACACCATTGTTTGGTTTCCATGGTAGCGCGTCTCTTTCATAGCGCGCGCAACTCAAAGTCTGAGAGGGTGAGGAAGATAGTCACAGAAAACAGAACAACAATACAACAATCGACAACTCCACCCTCTGCTCACTCCAAGGATGGTGCACAGCTCCGGCGATCCACTAGCACCCCCCCCCAGCTATAGTGCCTAAAACAGTCCTAGCACTTGGTACATGTAATAACAACACATCCTGGGATCTCAGGCAATAGCTACTTGCCACTCTCTGTGAGATCAGTGAGCAGATGTAAGCTGGTAGTTTACCCAGCATGGCTTTATAGATGAACGTGTACCGATGACTGAGCCTCCGTACAGTGAGTGAAGGCAGACCTGCCTTGGCATACAGGGTGCAGTGATGAGTGAGTGCTTTACAGTTAGTCACACATCTCAGTGCGCTGTGATAGGAGGCATCTAACTTTTCCAGGCAATGGGCAGGTGCATTCATATAGACCAGATCAACATAGTCCAGCAGGTCAAAAGGTCACAGAGCCTTTTCCTGGCCTCAAGCGAGAAACAGGACTTGTTTCTGAAAAAGAACCCTAGCCTAACCCTCAGCTTTTTAAGCAGGTTATTTACATGAAGTTTAAAAGAGAGGCAATCATCAAGCCAGATACCAAGGTATTTATAACAGGTAACCACTTTGAGTATTTTTCCTTGCATAGTAACAATATCCAAAGCTGTCTCCGGTGTCTTTTTGGCTTTCTAAAATAGCATTACCTTGGTTTTATCCAAGAGCTGCGTCTAGATAATATTAAAAACAGCCCGTAATTTAACACCAGCCTCCTGAATGGAGGGACCTGCACAGGACATCACGGTATCATCAGCATAACAATGTAAAGTAGCTTCATCCACATGTTGTGTTTTAGGACTAAACGTATCCTCCAATGGAGATTAATCAGAATCATTTGTAATAATCATAAACAGCATTTCTACCTGCCATAGTGTTTGTCACTTATCCAATCAGTCAAACTTTTATACCAGTGGTTCGCTTTCTCTTTAGTCTGGTTGGATGTATCGGTAAGGAAACATGACAGACACCACAACATGTGGCTAGAGTTACGAAAACATGTTCAGAGTAAAGTATTAATATGTATTTGTACAGTGAGTCTCACTGCCTTCTGCCTGACATCGGGCGCGTTGCTTTGGGTTTTCGTTGAGTTGCATCAGATGGAAACTTCAGAAATAATCTGCGGAGAGTTCTTCACTTTTCACAGCATTGATAAAATGAGCAATAAGTGTTGTACTGGTTGTTTTTAGACATCAGACAAAACATACAGAACAATGTTATCATTCCAAAACGCTTAGCAAACAGTAGCTGTCAAGATTCCCTGTGGCAGTTCTTTAACTTAAAGTTAACTTAACTTTTAGCTGCACCGCGCCCAGGCTCTGGAACTCTCTGCCTCCACACATCAAACAGTCTGACTCCATCACGACATTCAAAACCCACCTGTTTAAACCGGCCTACTCACTGTAAAGCACATTCAACCTGCTATCACAGATCCCCCTCTCACTCCGTCACTCCGTCACTCCATCACTCCACTCTCTTGTCTTGCCTGTTTTATGCTTTTATGCTGCTGTATTGCCTTGTCGGTTCGATTAAATTGTGTTCCGTTTTTGTTTTAAATTTTAAATGCATTGTAAGGTGACCTTGGGTGTCCTGAAAGGCGCCTCGAAATAAAACGTATTATTATTATTATTATTAAAGTTCATAAAATGTTTTATATATTTCGTAATGTTTTCTTATATGTCTTGCTACTATAATTCTAAATAAACTGCAATACATCCAGAACTGCGCTGCCCGCCGCCTCACCCACACCCTCTCCAGAGACCTCATCACCCCCGTCCTTCAAAACCTGCACTGGCTCCCTGTCCGTCAACGAATACACTTCAAAATCCTTCTGCTAACACACAAAGCTCTCAACAACCTGCCCCCCCCCCTACCTCTCCGACCTGATCCACCACTACACCCCCTCCCGCAGCCTTCGCTCATCAGAAGCGAACCTCCTTTCTATCCCCACACGAGCCAAGCTCCGAACCTGGGGGGACAGGGCCTTCTCCATCGCTGCCCCCACCCCCTGGAACTCCCTTCCACAACACATCAGAGACTGCACCGACCCCCCCCCCCCCCCACTTTCAAAACACTGACCAAAACACACCTCTTCAGACTGGCTTTTCATTTGTGAATTATGCTGTGTTTCTGTTTTATATATTTATTTATTTTTTATTTCTATTCTTTATTCTATTTTATCATGTTTTATCAAACCCCTGTAAAGCGTCTTTGAGCACCTGGAAAAGCACTTTGAAATCAAATGTATTATTATTATGTATTATTACGTCAGTCGATTAAAATATTTAATCGCGATTAATCGGCGAGGAAAAAAATAGACATGCGTTAATCGTGTTAAAATAATTAGTACCGTTAATTTTTTTTTGCTATTGTTATTAACGCGTTAACTTGACAGCCCTTATTATTAACAATTGATTATTTCTTTGTCTTTTTCACTTGCGGATGCCAACACACCTGAACGCTGTAAATCGGGGTTATTCCACCATATTGATTACCCAAAACTTCCTCCCTTTAAACATTAGTATGGTGGCATTCAAAAATAAATATTAAGTTGTTTTCTTTTCATTATTTAAAGTCCTAATGCACTGCTTCTTCTTTTCGGTGGAAATGTTGTCAATACTTTACAGAACACAACTAAAAGTCTACGTTTACTTGAACCTAGTCAAAGTCAAGCCTGATGAACGGATCATATTGGAAATAAATGTCAGATCTGTATGCGCCATTTTTGGTAGGCGAAGACTTTTTGTAAAGACTTTAAGGACGGATAAGGGCTAGTCAGTATATCTGTATCCTGTACCTATATGTGAAAATGATCCATGACCTCCAGTGTGGAATAAAACAACTGTTCATTGGGACAAACGGCATTAAAGAAAACTCATAAGTGTGAACTCTCTGCTCGTAGCTGCTGCTTCTTGTGGGAGTATCGTGGGTTTTTCTCAGCGCAGGTTCTGTTTACACTTTGGCACGAATACCTCACCGATGAGCAGATGCTTTTCCCCTCTGTGGAAAAGGACAAACAACACCACCAGAGCCTCGACGGATCCAAGGAACTTCCTGCCAAACTTAAGTGTCAAAATGGCAGATGGTAAGATGTATAATAAAGGAGGGAGCAAGAGAAAGAGGATGTAGAAGCGATGTAGGAAGTGTTGGTGCTTTTTAAGAACTAACATATCTGAGTGTCGGACAACCCATTATCCCTCTGATACTCTGGAGGGTTTCTGCGTGATAATTGGTATCAGAGGCACACACACACACACACACACACCCAGGTCTAATCAATCCAGTTGATTAAGGTGCTGGTCAGAGACAACTAGTCAATGATTAGCGTGTGTTTCTGTGTGATTACCGCTGCGTTCTAGGGCCGCAAATGTCAGGCTTTGTGTGGCTTTAATCACTCTGCATACAAGGCATTTTCTTTCATCACACACACACACACACACACACACACGAACACACACACTTACAATTGCCAACTAGCATGGAAGTGCTGTAGAAAAACATGCGAAGGACAAATTATGTTCTGTTTCTCGGGTTAATGTGATGAAAAAATACGATAAACTGCATTTCTCCTAAACTACGTAATTAAATGTAATGACAAAAAAAGGGGAAAACAGCCTCCACTTATTTCTTGGAACAGAACACTCAAAAACAACCAATTAAGGATCTCTTTTTGTATTGTTTGGCACATTTGACTTGTATGATTGCCCGTTTTTTTTATTTTATTGTGATACAACATTTTATTTGACTAGTTTTTACCTTATTTATTTGTTGTGTTTTTCTGCTCCTCATCTTGATCTCTTGAGCACTTTGGCTTTCATCCTTAGTATTATATTTGGTATTATTAAAATTAAAAGAAAATTGTATGGTAAGGCCAATGTAGACTTTCCCATCAGAGCCTCAAACATTAACATTATTTCAACATTCTTTTTTGTGCTAATATCATCATTTACTTAATCTTTTCTCTTTAGTCAGGCGACAATAAGTTACCATGAAAAAGACCAGAAACGACAGTAACCTGCAAGAACATTAGCTTTAAATAAACCCTTTTTAGGTGCTACTGTGTTAGCATCAAGCAAGTGCTACACACGGAGGAGAGGTGATTTGCTATTGTATCATTATTCATTATATGCCAATGAGAATCAAACAGGTGGGTTTCAATCTGTAAATGAAGACGTGCTGTTGTGTTTATCAATCTCTGAGCGTATTAGAGGGTGATATGCTTTGAAAGAACAGTGGAGTGTGTATGTTCGCTGTCTGCTGAATATGTTCCGTTTCTCTGGAGGAAAACATAAACCTCTTGGATCTGTATGTTGACTCAAAAGGACAAACCACACAAGGTCAGTTTGGGGTGAAGGAAGGGATCTGCTGGTGTAGTAATGATGTGTGTGTCGTAATAATGTGTGTGTCATAATGATGTGTGGGTCGTAACGATGTGTGTGTCCACGGAGAACAGCCGCCATAAACGAGGTAGACAGATGCCTAAATATAGACGTGATGGAGGCAGAAGCACAAACACTGCACGACAAACATTATTAAGGCCGGGTCAGAGACGAGGCGGGAATAGAAAAACACACACACACATACATATAGTCCAACGTAAACAGAACAAATCACCAATCAACATTGACATTGAGCCACGGTTCGTGCAGCATAAGGCGGGGGGTGTGGGGGGGGGTTACCTTGGTTGCTGATTTGTCAGGGTTTGAGTTTTGTTGTGTCTAGTTGTGGGGTTATTTTGCTGTTCTGTTCTCCCTGTCATGTTTTCCTCCTTGTGTTTTGTCTGGTCCCTCTCCCTGTGTGTTCCTCCTGTCGTTAGTTTCCCTGGTGTGTCTGATTGTCTGATTGTGTTCACCTGTTGCCCTTGTGTTTTGTCTGGTCCCTCTCCCTGTGTGTTCCTCCTGTCGTTAGTTTCCCTGGTGCGTCTGATTGTCTGAGTGTGTTCACCTGTTGCCCTTGTGTTTTGTCTGGTCCCTCTCCCTGTGTGTTCCTCCTGTCGTTAGTTTCCCTGGTGTGTCTGATTGTCTGATTGTGTTCACATGTTGCCCTTGTGTTTTGTCTGGTCCCTCTCCCTGTGTGTTCCTCCTGTCGTTAGTTTCCCTGGTGCGTCTGATTGTCTGAGTGTGTTCACCTGTTGCCCTTGTGTTTTGTCTGGTCCCTCTCCCTGTGTGTTCCTCCTGTCGTTAGTTTCCCTGGTGTGTCTGATTGTCTGATTGTGTTCACCTGTTGCCCTTGTGTTTTGTCTGGTCCCTCTCCCTGTGTGTTCCTCTTGTCGTTAGTTTCCCTGGTGTGTCTGATTGTCTGAGTGTGTTCTCCTGTTGCCCTTGTGTTTTGTCTGGTCCCTCTCCCTGTGTGTTCCTCCTGTCGTTAGTTTCCCTGGTGTGTCTGATTGTCTGAGTGTGTTCACCTGTTGCCCTTGTGTTTCTCCTCCCCTGCCCGGCTGTTTCTCGTCTCTTGATTACCCCTCCCTGTATTTAGTCTCTTCCTGTGTTCCCCGTCGGTTCATTGTTTGTTTTCCCTTTCTCCCTTCATGTTGGTCACGATCGTTTTTTGGGTATGTTATCTTCCTCGTGTGACCTATGGATTATCCTTGCCATGTTTTTTGTTGATTGGCTTTTTTTAAGAATAAAGCTTGCTTTTGTGTATAGATCTTTATCTTTTTGTCTGCATTTTGGGTCCTACCTCTTTCCGCGATCTAAACAGTGACCGTAACAGCATATACTGGTCAAAATCATTTTCTACTGTAAAATGTAATCAATGCATTGTCTTAGTACACTGCCATTACGTACACTGTAAACACTATATATTGGTATACTGATATTCTGTACACACTGTGAAGTCCACTGAGACAAATGTAACATTTGTGATATTGGCCTATATAAATAAACATTGATTGATTGATTGATTGATTGATTGATTGATTGATTGATTGATTGATTGATTGAGTGAGTGAGTGATTGATTGATTGATGTTAGCTAGGTGGCTAACAATATAATCTTTCCCGGTGGCAAATCATTACAGACTAGTGTTGTCACGATACCAACATTTTGGTTTCGATACCGATACCAAGTCAAGAATTGCGATTCCGATTCTTTTTCGATACTTTTCTTAAAAAAAGGGAAACACGGAATATCGGCTTTAAAATTAGGAATAACAGATGATTTTAGCAGTCAGAACAACTAAAGCAGCAGTGTTACTAAGAACATAAACACCAAAGTGTCACATCTAATATAAATATATATAAAAGCATTTATTTTAATTGTGTAGCAGTGAGTTTAACATTTTGGCAGCACTGTTGAGCATTTTGAAAATGTATTTTCATGCCTCTGTGCAAGGCTGAGTCTTTCTATCTTTATAGCCACTGGTGTAAAGTAACTAAGTTCATAAACTCAAGTACTACTTGGGTACAATTTTGAGATACTTGTACTTTATTTAAGTATTTCAATGTTTCTTTTGCTACGTTGTACTTCTAATCCACTACAGTTCAGAGGTACATGGTGTACTTGTACTCCACTGCATGTATTAATCCCTTTAGTTACTTCACAGATGTGGATAAATGATGTGAAATCTAACCAAGTGTTGAATCAGACTTTAGTTCCACCTGGAGTAAATCCACCAGCTACCCTGCAGAATACAAAGTACTTCAAACTAGTTGCACCTTCACCAGCTTTGAGAACACTTTCATGATCAATCATTATAAAACATATCATATATATTATTCTGAAATGGACCAATCTGCACAATGACTACTTTTACTGTTGCTACTTTAATACTTTTACTTGAGGAACATTTTGAATGCAGTACTTTTACTGTAACAGAGTATTCCTACACTCTGGTGCTTCTAGTACAAGACCTGAGTACTTCTACTTTTACTGTCGCTACTTTAACTATATTTTGATGATAATACTTTTGTACTTTTATTTGAGGAACATTTTGATTGCAGGATTGTTCCTACATTCTGGTACTTCTACTTTAACTCAAGTACAAGACCTGGGTACAAGATATATACTTATACCACCTCCGTTTATAGCCTATGAAAAAAACTAATAGAAAACGAAGGCTAAAGCTAACGTTAGCAGATAGTGATGCTAGTTTGCTAGTTACATTTGCTCAACGATAATATTGCGACAGAAAAACTTTTCAGTGCACATCACCCTCTGCCGCTCCGACAGGGAGCTCTGCTCTGAACACCTGAACGGCCCGTTCACAGACTTCTGGCGTCTTTTTTGTCAACAAGCCGAGGCGCAGCGGCCATGCTTCTTGTTTTCTCACATGCTCTGGCAGCTAGCGCGTGGCCGCATGCACGAGAGAGAGGGGAGGGACTTAGAACGTGCTTGAGAGGAGCGGGACTGCAGGCACAGCTGCAGTGCAGGGAGTGGAAGCAGAGCGCTGAACACACACGGCTCTTATTAAAACGGCGCTTTTTCACAGGAGTACTTTTCCCCGTCATTCTTAAAGTACCGATACTAATGAAACGGAGGAATCGTACCGTTTTTAACGGCAGGGTATCGCGGTACCTTTCAAGTATCGGTACACCGTGCAACACTATTACAGACTGCTCTATCAACCAAATACACTTAGCTCTGTTTTCTTATTGACACTAGTGTAGAGTAGGGCTGCTCAATTAATCTTATTTTAATCGCAATTACGATTGTGGCTTTCAACGATTATGAAAACAACATAATCGAAATAAAACGATAACTTAATTTATTGGTTTTTCAGTTGAATTATAAGGTTCAGGGTAATCAACTGTTAAACACATACTGTTCACATTTTATTTCAATAAATGGATGTTTTCAAAGTAAATGGTTAATCGTTTTTAATAATCGTGATATCAATTATTCACCCAAATAATCGAGATTGTGATTTTTGCCATAATCCAGCAGCCCTAGTGTTGAGGTTAGTTTATCAAATATAGAAATAACAAAACAAATGTATAACTAATATTTGTGTAGTGCTGCTTTCACTGAGGCAACCACTGTCGCTAACGTTACTTAGCAAAGATGGCGGTCGTTCAGTAGTAGAGGTTTCCTCCGTTACAAGATCAACTTTGACTGTTGTGAGTGCAGCGTTCTTTACTCATAGTGCATTTAACTAGATTTCACATTGGGATGCCCTCAAAATAACACGTGAAAAGAAAATAAGTACGCAAATTCAAGTCTTTTCCTGCTTTTGGGGTCCCAATTCTACTCAATGTTTTCTCCCTGGAAGACACTAAAGATCCAAACCATGCTTTAATTGACAGCTGAACACAGGACTAATTGAAAAAGCAACTCAATCGTCTGCAGCCACACAGAAACAGAAATGGGTAAAATAAATATTTAAACTGATTAAACCATTTTAATGCTAATTCTTCAAATGGTCAAGCCCTCCTCCAAAGCTGTAGTCAAATCAAATGTAACTGAAAACAGTCATACTTTTGTTGTGACTCAGAAATGTGGTCAGATTTCCTGATTCCTAATAATTTTAGTAAAGATTCTTTCAAGAATTAAAGTGATTTTTTTATTCTGGAATTAAATGTGCTGCTCAAATCTTCTTAATGCATGTGTCAAATGAATGTCTGGTCCCCACATGTTGATGTTTTTGTTCTCATTAAATGTCTATAATGAGGTTTACGATGAAACTCTTATGAAAACAGAGAAACACTCTTCACAGCGAGGGAGTCCCTCGTCTGCTCTGTTCAGCTCTATTCCCAAACGGCCTCTCCTCTACCTGTCAGCGCCCCCGGCACTCAATTATCTTTGCACCACTGAGCTGTTTTTGTGTGTGTGTGTGTGTGTGTGTGTGTGTGTGTGTGTGTGTGTGTGTGTGTGTGTGTGTGTGTGTGTGTGTGTGTGTGTGTGTGTGTGTGTGTGTGTGTGTGTGTGTGTGTGTGTGTGTGTGTGTGCGTGGTGTGTGTGTGTGTGTGTGTGTGTGTGTGTGTGTGTGTGTGTGTGTGTGTGTGTGTGTGTGTGTGTGTGTGTGTGTGTGTGTGTGTGTGTGTGTGTGTGTGTGTGTGTGTGTGTGTGTGTGTGTGTGTGTTTGTTTCAATGAGTGATGAGTGCGCCCGTGCATGTGTGCGTGAGTAAGTTTTGTGTGTGCGTGTATGTGTGTGTGTGTGTGTGTGTGTGTGTGTGTGTGTGTGTGTGTGTGTGTGTGTGTGTGTGTGTGTGTGTGTGTGTGTGTGTGTGTGTGTGTGTGTGGTGTGTGTGTGTGTGTGTGTGTGTGTGTGTGTGTGTGTGTGTGTGTGTGTGTGTGTGTGTGTGTGTGTGTGTGTCGTCCCCTGAGGGCCATAATGATCTGCGGTCAGGGTCAGTGGCCGAGAGTTACGAGGACATATTGATCCGATGGAGCCGTGCCGTGATTGAGGGTTGTTTGTGTGGACAGTGGACAAAAGACTAAACCCCACAATCCCTCACACCTGATGTGGAACACGCCATCAAGCTCATCCACTGAAGTAGCACATGGACTTGTTTACAAACTTTCCCTGTATCTCAATTTGCGTGCTGGGAAAATGCACTATGAGTACGCGTGTGGTGCTCTAATAATGGACACAAGTTAAGATAAGAAGAACTTTATTGATCCCAATTTGGGAAATGCTTGGATTCCATCAGCATAAAAATACAAGGTATTGTACATAAGGGAAATTAAAAGACTAGAAATAACAATTAAAAACATCTTGAATAGAAATAAAATACTGGAAAATCTGGAAATTCAAATGTACATTAAACAAAATGTAAAGCAGGATATTATATATATATATATATACATATATATATATATATATATATATACATTTAGTGTGTAAGGAATGGGATATGAAATTGAATATGAATGTAAATAAATTGAGTGAGGAACACTGGACACTTCTCAGCCTCAATGACCGCCATCTTGGCTACGTAACCTTAGCGGTTGCTTTTGGGATCGCAGCAATATACAAAACAAAGTTGTACTTGTACGTGTTTGTACTTGTACGTGTTTTTTTCCCCCTATGTTTAATAAATGTACCACTACACTGGTGTCGAAAAAAAGCGACCCATAACTTTTCTGTGTTATTTGAGCAGTAATCATTTGCTACTGCGAACGATAACGTTGCTAACTAGTTAGCTAGCTAAAAGCAATCAATCACCACTTCCAGTGAGGACACGGTAGATGTGTGTTATTTGAGACAATGTTACACGGTGGAAATTCACTTACTTTGCGAACAGAAATTGAATATTCAGTAAAATAAATAAATAAGGTCTACCTCAAACCTGCAAACATCAGCCAACGTATTACCAATAATACACTTGTAATGCATATTATTGCAGAAATGTCTACAAGAACTGTGGAAGAAGCATGATATAAATTGAATAACTGTACAACTGCTTAACAAAAAGTATAATGTGTCAGGTTTTGATAAGGTCAGGCATTCACCACCTTTACGTAAGAACTTTGAAACAACTTGAGGCGACTGAGGTCCTGAGTACGTCTGGAAGCAAAAACGGCAACTTAATTATTTAACATGACAAAGGCCTTAAGAGGAAAAGGGCGTTACACGTCAAAGCTCGCCGACAGGGACAGATGGAGATTTCACTAAAGGTTGCTAAAAGTGTACGGACTTGAGGAACTGAAGTGTAAAAATACTTCTGTGATGCAGTCCTGAACAAAGCTCAACATCAAGAAATTTAAATCAGCAATTTAAAAAGGCAGAGGTGGAAAGAAACTAGGTACATTTACTCAAGTACAATTTTGAGTTACTTGTACTTTACCAGAGTGTTTCCTTGTAACGCTCCTATGTACTTCTACTGCACTACAGTTCAGAGGTAAATGATGTACTTCTACATGTATTCAATCCCTTTAGTTACTTTACAGATCTGGATGAATGATGTGAAATCTAATCAGGTGTTGAATCAGACTTTAGTTCCACCTGGAGCACCTTCACCAGCTACCCTGCAGTCTACAAAGTACTTCAGACTAGCTGCACCTTCACCAGCTACCCTGCAGTCTACAAAGTACTTCAGACTAGCTGCACCTTCACCAGCTACCCTGCAGTCTACAAAGTACTTCAGACTAGCTGCACCTCCACCAGCTTTGAGAACACTTTCATGATCAATCATTATAAAACATATCATAGATATTATTCTGAAATGGACCAATCTGCACAACGACTACTTTTACTGTCTTTCACTATATTTAGATGAGAATACTTTCTACTTTCACTTGAGGAACATTTTGAATGCAGGACTTTTACTGCAACAGAGTATTCCTACACTCTGGTACTTCTACTTGTACTCAAGTACAATATCTGAGTACTTCTACTTTTACTCAAGTACCAGATCTGAGTACTTCTATTTTTACTCAAGTACACAATCTGAGTACTTCTACTTTTACTCAAGTACAACATCTGAGTACTTCTACTTTTACTCAAGTACAAGATCTGAGTACTTCTACTTTTACTCAAGTACAATACCTGAGTACTTCTACCTTTACTCAAGTACAAGATCTGAGTACTTCTACTTGTACTCAAGTACAAGATCTGAGTACTTCTACTTTTACTCAAGTACAAGATCTGAGTACTTCTACTTTTACTCAAGTACAAGATCTGAGTACTTCTACTTTTACTCAAGTACAAGATCTGAGTACTTCTACTTTTACTCAAGTACAACATCTGAGTACTTCTACTTTTACTCAAGTACAAGATCTGAGTACTTCTACTTTTACTCAAGTACAATACCAGAGTACTTCTACCTTTACTCAAGTACAAGATCTGAGTACTTCTACTTTTACTCAAGTACAAGATCTGAGTACTTCTACTTTTACTCAAGTACAAGTGTGGTGACAAGCTGAAGAGATGTTTTTCTATAACATAAAATACATCAGTAAATGTGAATCTAATAATTGAGGTTGCTAACAAGTGTCTAAATGACAGGATTAAACGTCATCACGCCCAGCATTAGCCTCCTTTAGCTTAGCGGTGGTGACGTGAAGTCATGTGACCGTGCTGTAGTTCCTTTATAGCCCAGCATTAGCCTCCTTTAGCTTAGCGGTGGTGACGTGAAGTCATGTGACCGTGCTGTAGTTCCTTTATAGCCCAACATTAGCCGCCTTTAGCTTAGGGGTGGTGACGTGAAGTCATGTGACCGTGCTGTAGTTCCTTTATAGCCCAACATTAGCCTCCTTTAGCTTAGCGGTGGTGACGTGAAGTCATGTGACCGTGCTGTAGTTCCTTTATAGCCCAACATTAGCCTCATTTAGCTTAGCGGTGGTGACGTGAAGTCATGTGACCGTGCTGTAGTTCCTTTATAGCCCAACATTAGCCGCCTTTAGCTTAGCGGTGGTGACGTGAAGTCATGTGACCGTGCTGTAGTTCCTTTATAGCCCAACATTAGCTTCCTTTAGCTTAGCGGTGGTGACGTGAAGTCATGTGACCGTGCTGTAGTTCCTTTATAGCCCAACATTAGCCGCCTTTAGCTTAGCGGTGGTGACGTGAAGTCATGTGACCGTGCTGTAGTTCCTTTATAGCTCAACATTAGCCGCCTTTAGCTTAGCGGTGGTACCGTGAAGTCATGTGACCGTGCTGTAGTTCCTTTATAGCCCAACATTAGCCTCCTTTAGCTTAGCGGTGGTGACGTGAAGTCATGTGACCGTGCTGTAGTTCCTTTATCGCCCAACATTAGCCTCCTTTAGCTTAGCGGTGGTGACGTGAAGTCATGTGACCGTGCTGCAGTTCCTTTATAGCCCAACATTATCATAAAGTGATAATATATGGAGATTCCAATTTGTCAAATGGAAAAATCCCATTGGATTTTGTGGAGGGAACCAGGGACATGTGGCCTTCAGGGTCCACTTCTGGAAACAAGACGGCACTGCAATACGCTTTTTGGTCGCCACAACAATGCAACCAAACATCCACTTGTGTTCTGCTCTTCTAATGTGATAAACATTTCCTACTGTCTCTTGCATGCACTTGCTCACTGTCATCTGGCCTACAAACCTGGAGGCTTTAGACACCATAATAAACTCTTTTTTTTGCCACGCAATGACTCCTGACACAAACAAAACATCCAGCATTCTCAGTAATCTCCTGGGAACAAAAAACCCTGAGTTATCACTAGCAACACTCAGCAAATATGTCTTTGTACTGCCGCAAAAAAAATCCTCCTTGTGTTGA
Organism: Pseudochaenichthys georgianus; assembly: GCF_902827115.2. Taxonomy (NCBI): domain Eukaryota; kingdom Metazoa; phylum Chordata; class Actinopteri; order Perciformes; family Channichthyidae; genus Pseudochaenichthys; species Pseudochaenichthys georgianus. The sequence continues at coordinate 48,641,376 of NC_047503.1, forward strand.
GCGTCATTAATCAGCTACTGGACACCAGGACAAGCACCGCAGATACTTTATTGTGTGTTTACTGTCGGTGTGTCTTTCTTTTCATCACACATGAGCCCTCACTTACTCTAAACCTCCCTCAAGTTATACAAACAGCCAGAGGTAAGCCACAGTGAAACAAAAAAAAAACCATGAGCCACTGGATGTTGCTTTATGTCTGTTAGCCAATCCGTTTTAAAGCAATTTCCAGAAAAACGCATCTTTCATTTCCTGCTACAACTTAAGTGCTTCACTGTAAGAACAAGGACACTCGTTTAATGCCTGTCAATTATGACAAGGGTTGGGAGGATAACTTGAAAAAATCAAATGCAGAGCAAATAAACACAAGAGAAAATAAATACCAATAAAGATGGTGTTGTGCTAACAGAAGAATGTGACCTTAGAAAAAAAGTAACCAAGATATTTAGGATCAGAAATGATTGAATCTATAGGAAAACCTGCCATTCATTCATCACAACAAATTCAATTACAAAGTTGATGTATTTTCAAAGGCAATTTCACAGGTTTTCTCCCAGAAGACAAGCCTCGGCTCAACATCGATTATTGTTAACCTCAATCGCCCAAATGCATCATCCTTTAAAGGTGGGGTAGTTCATTTTGGAGAAACCAGCTCGAGTGCGCTAGAATTTGAAAATACACGACCGGAGAAAATCTGCCACTTCCTTCAGACTTCCTCACAGAGCCCCTCCCCCAACACACACGAACGCGCACATGACCAATGAGGACACGAGATCAGTTTGTGCCCCGATGGAAGGCTGACAGGCAGGTAGGCCATCCAGTTACTTTAGCCGGCTCAGATGATTGGTCGTGCTTTTTACAGCGCCACGGCTTCCACTGAGGACATTTCTTTATGTATTTATTGTCAAAGCATTTAATGAATTCATTAGGCGCATTCACACCACAGTACTGTACTTTTCCCACAAAGGTTCATGAGAACTTAGTTCATGAGAACTAAAGAGTTCTCATGAACTAAGTTCAGATCGCGTTCACACCGGAATAAGTCCCTGAGGGAAGATTACGCAAATGAGCCGCTGACGTCACTTCTTCTTCTTCTGCTTTGGGTTTACTGGCAGGCCGCAAACCACTTCACGGCGTATACTGCCACCCGTAGTCCCCGGCCGGAAGTCCCCGGAGTTGGGGAAGGCTTCAGGAGAAGCTGCTGGGACTCCCAGCAGCTTCTCCTGAAGCCTTCCGAGTAAATCGACAGAACGCCGACACCTCCTCATCTCCACCGCTCCCATGTTTTATTTTGTGTTGCCATAAGTTAGTCTTTCTCCGTTTCTGCGCTGGGCTAATGCTAATAATGCTAATGCGAGGATAATAAAATGGCAGCTTCACAAAACCTTTTGGAGTTTTACGGGGCGTGGTTTGCAATCCGCCCAGCCAATCAGACAGAGGAACCTTTTTCTCCCACAAAAGTCCCTGCTCTCTAGCAGGGAGGGAAAAGGGGGTAAAAAGGTTCTCATTAACACATTTTAGTTCCGGCTCTTTTTGGTGTGAACGCGACATTTCAGAACTATATCGGAACTAACGTGGGAAAAGTACTGCGGTGTGAACGTGGCTATTGCTATCGGGATGTTAAGAGCATTCCATGGAATATCACAAAAAGTGTTTCTGAGGACAGAGGGTGTCGTTTTTCTCACACTGATATTCTGAACAATCTGTGCTGTAAAGTGTCTCTACTGTAGGCTATTTTTATTATATGTACAGCACTTTGGCTCCACCACACATCGTTTATAAATAGAGATGTCCCGATCCGATCACGTTTTTTTTTTTTTTTTTTTATAAAATATTTTTTTTTCATTTAATGTTACAAAACAAAAATGACCATGTTCACGTCTTAAAGTCATCCTGAGGCCTTAGTTTTGGTTTGGTTGCTTCTGTTGGGCTTGTTTTCAGACCTGGTTGCTTATTCCTCTCAAATCTGGCAACAGAGTGGGCGCAGTGTCTAATAGTAGCAGTAAGCTAACGAGAGGCTACGTTCAGCTGATGACTCGGGAGTCGGGACAGAGAAAATGTCAGGAGTTTGGAAGTATTATAAAATTGAAAGCGAAGGCAGTGTAACAGCCAGATGCAATGTTTGCAAGGCAGAGGTTCCGCAAGGTGGAAAGAACAGAGCTACGTTCAACACGACCAATCTAATATGCTACCTGAGAAACAAACAACAACAACAACAACACGGCGAGTACACAGCGGCCACTCAGGTAACGGCACTGAAACAACCGACACTTTCAGAGGCTTTCAAAAGGAAAGAGAAACTGCCCCAGAACAGCGAAAAGGCCAACACAATAACAGCCCAGATAGCTGAATTCATCGCGTTGGATGACCAGCCGTTATCCGTTACCTTTTTTTTCTCTTAACGCATTGCATAAAGATCGGATCGGGAAAAATCGGTATCGGCAGATTGTCAAAATCAAATGATCGGAATCGGATCAGGAGCAAAAAAAGGTGATCGGGACATCCCTATTTATAAATGTGCTATATAAATAAAACTTGATTTGATTTGAAATAAATGACATACCCCACCTTTACATTATCCATTTGTTGAACAACAACACATCTTTACTTTATATGTCAACCCATTCCGTACGTCCTCTACTTCAATGTCATCCTCTGGGATTTGAAGTGCACTCTCCTCTTGCATCTTTACTCTTTCAATCCGCAGCAAAGATACCGACGGTTTGTTTATTAGGATCCTTCTACATCTCTCTGTGTCCTTCCATTCAAGCCTCTTGCCTAACATGCACTTCCATCAACATTGCACATGAATGCAGGTTAACTCAGTTTAAATCATGCAGCAATTTTTATTTGTACTTTCTGATCAACACGTTGAGGGTTAAGACTAGTCAGTGTGTGTGCAGCAGCATTTAGGGCTGTGTGCAACACCCTTTGAGATTGATCAATAAATAACATTTGAAATGGTTCCACTTATTGACTGTTTCTACAACTGAAGGCAATGATCAGACAATACAGCTCTGTCTCCAACAATCATATCTATTGAATCAATATCAATCAAGAACAAGGGGAATGTTGATTCATGCATTCAGACCTCGACGGCTCAACAGCACTTATTCTGATACAAAGACGTGCAAGATAATGAGTGAAATAATGTTTCTACAATGCGTTTTTGTCTAGAGAAAGTCATTCTACCCTTTGTGTTAAAGGTTATTCTGCGACGCTCACAAATCAAATGGTTCGACATTTCCACAGAGAAACCCAAGACAATGTGGTTCCTGCTGAGTACTGAGACCTTTGGGAGTGCAGTGTCTTGCTCGAGGCCATCACGCAGTACGATGAAAGTCATTTTCCCACCAATCTCTCTGGGGATTTGTCTGACAGCCTCGCGGTCACAACCTCACTCCTCTAAACCTGAGGATACAAAACCACCCTGCAACACGAGGCAAGATCACATACATGAAGGGGGCTTAAAGGGTGTTCGTGGAGATGTCAGAAATGGTGCTGTTGTTTGATAGGTCAAGGAGGCAAGTACTGATTTATGAAGTGCAGTGGCCGACAGGTGCAAACGAATAATAACTGCCCACAACATTTCCATTAGGAGAAACGTGCTGCAGTTTCAAAAACGATCAGATATAAACCCAAATGTTCCTGAACACACGAAGAAACATCTTTAGCAACTTGACAACTGTTAGAAATTAAAATCAATGTTTTGATGGCATAATTTAGTTTAAACATACCGTCAGATTAAATGCTGTTTTATATTGAAAAACCAGAAGTTCTCGCGCACAATGTCTGATGTCAAGCTTTTATTCTGAAAATCCTTCATCTCCGGTTAGCATTTAGCATGTGGCTAATATTCCTTTCCCTATAGAGGTGCATTTAGAAGCTAAATGACACGGAGTGATGCACACCGAAACCTACTGATTGTAACACTACAACGTCGAGATAGTATTATTGCAGAATATTAAATGAAGGTACAGTTTATTTTAATACGTTTTGTTTACAGACGTGGGTAGCATGTGACAACATCCGGGACTACCGGAAATGATAACTGCTGTGAAGTATTTCCAGTATGATTAAAGTAACGAATTACAGCCGTAAAATGCAATAAATGAAAAGTGATGAAAGAGAATATGAGGAGAAGAGGCGTGTTTAGTTATGAATTGAATGTACAATGGCTGAGTCTTCTGTTATGTGCAACAACGGACATTGAAGACGAGTGGAGGGCCGGCCCCCAGCAGCCCAACCGGCACACGGGGAGGAGCCATCGGAGGATACTTAAAGAGCCTGTGACAGCATCCCAACAACTGTTGTGCAATGAAATATTGGGCTACTAGTAATCTCGAACCGTCAGTTTAAAAAAGAAAAAGCGAGACCGTTTCGTTAAATATCAATACTTTCGAACATCGCGGGGAAATTCCTTCACTCATTTTGAAGTTTTGGGGGAAGCCGGAAGTGACGTCAATGCGGGAACGCTTCGAGAGCCAAACACGGACAAAGTGTGTTGTCATGCGTAGAAATGGTGAATTACTGAGTTTAGGCACGTTAATAACGTTTTAATGAAGTTGACTACAGTATATTCATATGTGTCAGTGCTTTCATGTCAATTCGGCGACATAAACATAATGATCGTGGTGAAGATGATGATTACATGAGGATTAAAAATCGGGAGCGAGAGCTGCTGAATTTCCTCCCGTCGGATGTGATATAAAAACAAATCGATTATTTTTGTGGTTATAAACTCAAGTGGATGAAACTACATGTATCAGTGCTTTCATGTCAATTCGGCGAACATATTATACATTAAATGATGAGTGAGGAAATCGTTTGTTTGTGCTGGTCTGCATTTCCTGATGAGAAAACAAACCGATGCTTTTTGTAGTTGTAGTACACCAACAACATGGATTAAACGTGTGGTTTTTTACCACAATGTTGGGGAAATTAATGGATAAAATGCACGGATTATTATTATTATTCCCACTCCGATCGGGACACTAGGTCCACCGTTTCCCCGCAGCGAGGCTCCCCCCGTTGACAGTTTACGTGGGCTGGGTGCAGTGGCGGACTGGCCATCGGGACGAATCCCGATGGGCCGGTACCGAAGTGGGCCGGTCGGATAAGTAACTAGCACATCCCCCATAGGCGGCGCGTGAGGCTCAGGTTTGAGAAGGCTAAATAACTTATTTTACCTGACGCTGCCCGCCTCCGGCGTCTATAGAACAGAGATCACTCAGTGTGCGGAGTTTAAATCTCTCAAGTCATATTACAGGATAAAGGAAATACAGTTTAAACTGCCGTATGCAGAGAAGACGCCGACGTGTCGCACTTATCATTCATATTACATCATCAATGAGATCATCGATCATATAATATCATAATATATCATATATTTCCTGATCTGAGTCAGCTTCTCCAGCCTCATCTGGCCGTGCAACACTCACAGTGTCACAGACTGGATGCAGAAGTATTATTTAACACATTATGTTGACGAAACACTCGAGACAAATGTAATTAAAGTCAGATCCACTCGTGTCTTAGACGTGAACGCGCTCTCAGCTGGAGAGAGAAACCCTGGCTTGATTTACCGAGTTGATAACCAGCGTCGTAGGACCGCTTAGCGAGATCTCGTTTGTTAGTTTGTTGTTAGTTTGTTTGTTACTCAAACATATCCAGGGTCTGTTGAACTGGCTTCGTAGTACAGGGCACAGGTGGCGAGCAGCGCTAATGTCAAAGACACAGACATTATACATTATATTTGTATTTTACATCCCCCGCTCCCCCCGGTGACAATTTACTAGCGGTACCGAAGTGGGCCGGTCGAGAGTCCCGGGATGATTTTTAGTCCCAGTCCCACTGGCTACATGACCATATGATCGCCCATATTGACGCACCTCATTCCTAAACTTAGAAGATACAACATAAACCGATCCTTCAGCCTCATATGAGCTCTCAGACACGTTCAACATTAACCTGTCATCGCTGTCTGAGCTTGCTGCTGTGTGCGCCGTCGTGCGTTTACATCTGACTGTATATATATAAAGGTTTCCATGCAGATGCTGGGATCCTGGACGGTGCAGCTGGAGCGCTGTGCCCGCAATGACGTCACCCATCATTTGGCGGGACTTGAAGAATCCGCGAGAAGATCCAGCAAATTGTCAACATTGAAGGCAGATTAATGGTTATCAAAGTACAAATATCCAAAATCAGTTCAGTAACGGTTTTCAAGGGGACAATATTTACTCAAATTGATGGGTTTGGATGATGGGGGAAAACCGTGTCACAGGCTCTTTAAACAGCTGATGTGCTGTTTCTCTCTCTCTCTTTGGCTCTTGAGCGCACGAGAACACAGCTGTTTCTCTCTCTGAACCATATCTCTGCTTGTAACATTACCGCGCCATTTTAATTAAAGTACCCATTTGAACCTTCTCAGAGACTCCATTGGTCTCCTTACTTGTAAAGCTTCTCTCCTGGACGCGAGAATAACGAACAAAGCTAATACAACAGCATTTAAAAAACATTCAGCAACTTGAGGAAGCATGCGCAGCCTTTACTAAAAGAAGCTCATATTTGCATCTATTTTGAAGGTGCATTACATTTCTCATAAGTATGTATGTATGTATGTATGTCATAAGCCTATTGGGCCACCGTACATTGCCCTTTCTGATCGAAGACGAGGCAATTACATCTTTTCTGGGATTTCAATCGCTCCAAAACTCTAACTCGGCTGCATTGATGCACAAGGGTTTTGTTGAAATACCTCCTCCTTCCATTCAAATCCTACCACATATGCACTTCCATCACAACTGAATGCATCACATTCAATCAGTACTCCATGCAGAAGTGCAGATATGTGGAGAAAGAACAGTGGTACATGACTGTCTATTCATCAGTGCCTCTATCCTATCAATATATTAAATGAGCATTAGTTATGTCTCCATATGACGGAGGGGTTTCACAAGCAACCTGCAGCAAACACCCTGATGGATGTGGAGGAGCGCGAGAGGAGGATTATTTTAAATCAGTTGAAAGAGCGTCCCCTGTTGCCGGTTTGGTCTCTTTACTCCTAGAAAAATCAAAAATCAATACAGAGCGCGGAGAAAATAGTCCCCCCTTTGACAAATCGTATCAATACTGCACTAATGCATATACACAGGATCAATACTGTTCTTTATGTCATCAATCTAATGTTTCTCATCAAATAAAATGTGTGAGTGAGTGTGTGTGTGTGTGTGTGTGTGTGTGTGTGCGTGCGTGCGTGCGTGCGTGCGTGCGTGTGTGTGTGTGTGTGTGTGTGTGTGTGTGTGTGTGTGTGTGTGTGTGTGTGTGTGTGTGTGTGTGTGTGTGTGTGTGTGTGTGTGTGTGTGTGTGTGTGTGTGTGTGTGTGTGTGAGAGAGAGAGAGACCTGTTGACCCAGAGCTATATAAAGAAAGAAAATGGAGAATCATGATCTGCTGCGCGATTGGACCGACAGTCACGTAATTGAAGAGAAGCTCCTTTAATTGGTTTTAAAATGAACCTGCCCTCTGTTCAGTAACCTTCAACCCCCCCAAAAATCCCAGGACAAGACATGATGTGCCATGAGTTATACACCATCTTAATAACATGATCTCATAATAAAGTAAAATGTCTTTGGGCATAAGTTTTTTTTAATGCGTAATGCCTTTTTTTTTGTTTTTGTGAAATCGACCTCATTTTGACAAACAAGGCAGATTGTTCAAAGCTGGCAGAGACGAGGTGTTGGACTGATGTTGAGAAGTGAGCATGTTCTGCATCCACACCTCAGTGAGAACATACAGATGATTTCCACAGACTCCTATAAGCAACGCGTTTTACTGCAGACGCTTATTCTGAACATGAGGAATACGCAACAGGACATTTTGGGAAATCAATATGTTGCTTTTACCTTTTCAGACATCAAAGAAGAGCTCGCTTTCAGTGTTCCAGGAGAAGAAAAAAAGCTTGATAATCCGTAAATATTAAAACATCCAGAATCTCTGTAACTCCAGATCCTCCGCTGTGGCTCCACTGATATCCGAGAGATCCCCCCTTCAAACCCAAAGCAAATATCCGAGTAGCAGCATCCCTGTGTTCAGATTCTTCCTCGGGAACATGCTTCCAGTTTTGCGCAGAAACACATCAGTTCACACAGAGGGAGGTGATGCTTTGGACACCTGCGCGCAACAGATCCGACGGGGACACACGTGTCCTCCCTGTGTCTTTTTAATCTCTTTGGTTCATCGAAACACAGAGACCGATATATCGATAAGGAGCCCCGGAAACTGTATCCAAGTTGCCATTAATGTCTCCATCCGCGCTGCGCACCGGGCACTGGAGAGGCGGCAGGAAACCAGGAGCCTTCAGAGGGAGAAACAGGGGAGTCTCCGTCCATCCAATGTGTCAAATAAAAGTCCCAGCAACCCCCGCAAATGAGCTCTAAAACGCGTCCAGATAAAAGGGAAGGGTACCGCGCACCGCCCCCGCAGAAAGAGGGCTTCTCACTGCGCGGCAGCACTCCTTCAAAGTGGAGGAATTCCTCAAGTGAGGCGCAAACTGAAACCAACCCTGACGGAGTGAGTGGAGGCTTCACCTGGTGCGTGTGTGTGCGCGTGCGTGTGCGTGCGTGTGTGTGTGTGCAGCTTGAGCCTACGCACACAAATAAAGAAAAAGATGGAAAAGAAGCTCTGTCAGTGAAGCAGCAGCGGGATCCTGGGATGTATCATCATTGATGCGTTTTGGAGAAGACACTATTATGTAAAATGGTCAATTCGTAGTTTTGCATTTCATGATTAGCAGAATTATTATGTCGTTGCGTTTTTTCCACCAGCCAGAGGAGGACACAGGTGGGAGGGAAAAGGGCCTTAGAGGAGTCAGAGTGGAATATGTTAACAGAGAGAGAGACTGTGAGCAATATGTGTGAGTGAGAGAGAGAGAGAATGGCTGGGGAACATGAGGAAATACTGAAAATAAGAAATAAAGGAAGAAGAGAAAGAAAAAGGCAGAAGTTAGAAATTAAGTAGCAAAAGTAAACATTTGAGGAATAAAGTCAGAAATGTAAGAAAAATGCATTTAGAAAACATTCAGCAACTTGAGGAGACGTGCGCAGCGTTTACTAAAAGCTGCAGAAACCAAACTGTGCAGAAACTCACATGTGCATTAGTGTCTAAATACCTCTTCCTGCTTCCATACAAACCCTTCCACTTCCATCACAACTGATGCATCAGATTCACTCTCCTGCCTGGGATGAAGCTGCAGCCTCCTCATCAGAGGTGGGAAGTAGTGGAGTACAAATACTGTGTTACTGTACTTAAGTTAATTATATCAGTACTTTACTCCACTACCTTTTTTTCTGACCACTTTTTACTTTCCACTTCTCACATGTTGAACTAAAATACCTGTACTTTCTACTTCTTACATGTTGAACTAAAATACCTGTACTTTCTACTTCTTACATGTTGAACTCAAATACCTGTACTTTCTACTTCTTACATGTTGAACCCAAATACCTGTACTTTCTACTTCTTACATGTTGAACCCAAATACCTTTACTTTCTACTTCTTACATGTTGAACCCAAATACCTGTACTTTCTACTTCTTACATGTTGAACCCAAATACCTGTACTTTCTACTTCTTACATGTTGAACTCAAATACCTGTACTTTCTACTTCTTACATGTTGAACCCAAATACCTGTACTTTCTACTTCTTACATGTTGAACCCAAATACCTTTACTTTCTACTTCTTACATGTTGAACTCAAATACCTGTACTTTCTACTTCTTACATGTTGAACCCAAATACCTGTACTTTCTACTTCTTACATGTTGAACACAAATACCTGTACTTTCTACTTCTTACATGTTGAACCCAAATACCTGTACTTTCTACTTCTTACATGTTGAACTCAAATACCTGTACTTTCTACTTCTTACATGTTGAACCCAAATACCTGTACTTTCTACTTCTTACATGTTGAACTCAAATACCTGTAATTTCTACTTCTTACATGTTGAACCCAAATACCTGTACTTTCTACTTCTTACATGTTGAACTCAAATACCTGTACTTTCTACTTCTTACATGTTGAACCCAAATACCTGTACTTTCTACTTCTTACATGTTGAACTCAAATACCTGTACTTTCTACTTCTTACATGTTGAACCCAAATACCTGTACTTTCTACTTCTTACATGTTGAACCCAAATACCTGTACTTTCTACTTCTTACATGTTGAACACAAATACCTGTACTTTCTACTTCTTACATGTTGAACCCAAATACCTGTACTTTCTACTTCTTACATGTTGAACTCAAATACCTGTACTTTCTACTTCTTACATGTTGAACTCAAATACCTGTACTTTCTACTTCTTACATGTTGAACCCAAATACCTGTACTTTCTACTTCTTACATGTTGAACCCAAATACCTGTACTTTCTACTTCTTACATGTTGAACCCAAATACCTGTACTTTCTACTTCTTACATGTTGAACTTAAATACCTGTACTTTCTACTTCTTACATGTTGAACACAAATACCTGTACTTTCTACTTCTTACATGTTGAACTCAAATACCTGTACTTTCTACTTCTTACATGTTGAACACAAATACCTGTACTTTCTACTTCTTAAATGTTGAACACAAATACCTGTACTTTCTACTTCTTACATGTTGAACTCAAATACCTGTACTTTCTACTTCTTACATGTTGAACACAAATACCTGTACTTTCTACTTCTTACATGTTGAACTCAAATACCTGTACTTTCTACTTCTTACATGTTGAACCCAAATACCTGTACTTTCTACAGTACTTCTTACATGTTGAACTCAAATACCTGTACTTTCTACTTCTTACATGTTGAACCCAAATACCTGTACTTTCTACAGTATTTCTTACATGTTGAACTCAAATACCTGTACTTTCTACTTCTTACATGTTGAACACAAATACCTGTACTTTCTACTTCTTACATGTTGAACACAAATACCTGTACTTTCTACTTCTCACATGTTGAACACAAATACCTGTACTTTCTACTTCTTACATGTTGAACTCAAATACCTGTACTTTCTACTTCTAACATGTTGAGCCCAAATACATGTACTTTCTACTTCTTACATGTTGAACTCAAATACCTGTACTTTCTACTTCTTACATGTTGAACCCAAATACCTGTACTTTCTACTTCTCACATGTTGAACACAAATACCTGTACTTTCTACTTCTTACATGTTGAACACAAATACCTGTACTTTCTACTTCTTACATGTTGAACACAAATACCTGTACTTTCTACTTCTTACATGTTGAACCCAAACACCTGTACTTTCTATTTCTTACATGTTGAACTCAAATACCTGTACTTTCTACTTCTTACATGTTGAACTCAAATACCTGTACTTTCTACTTCTTACATGTTGAACCCAAATACCTGTACTTTCTACTTCTCACATGTTGAACACAATACCTGTACTTTCTACTTCTTACATGTTGAACACAAATACCTGTACTTTCTACTTCTTACATGTTGAACTCAAATACCTGTACTTTCTACTTCTTACATGTTGAACACAAATACCTGTACTTTCTACTTCTTACATGTTGAACCCAAACACCTGTACTTTCTACTTCTTACATGTTGAACCCAAACACCTGTACTTTCTACTTCTTACATGTTGAACACAAATACCTTTACTTTCTACTTCTTACATGTTGAACCCAAATACCTGTACTTTCTACAGTACTTCTTACATGTTGAACTCAAATACCTGTACTTTCTACTTCTTACATGTTGAACACAAATACCTGTACTTTAAAAAAAATATCCTGTACTTTCTACTATTCTAAATGTTGAACACAACCTATTTAACTTGCAATACCTGTACTTTCGATTCTTACATGTTGAACCAAATACTGTCTTTCTACTTCTACAGTTGACACAAAACTGTACTTTCTACTTCTTACATGTTGAACACAAATAACCTGTACTTTCTACTTCTTACATGTTGAACACAAATACCTGACTTCTACTTTTACATTTGAACACAATACCTATACTTTTACTTCTTACATGTTGAACACAAATACCTGTACTTCTACTTCTACATGTTGAACACAAATACTGTACTTTCTACTCTTACAGTTGAACCAAATACCTGTACTTTCTACTTCTTACATGTTGAACACAAATACCTGTACTTTCTACTTCTCACATGTTGAACACAAATACCTGTACTTTCTACTTCTTACATGTTGAACTACAAATACCTGTACTTTCTACTTCTCACATGTTGAACACAAATACCTGTACTTTCTACTTCTTACATGTTGAACTCAAATACCTGTACTTTCTACTTCTTACATGTTGAACTCAAATACCTGTACTTTCTACTTCTTACATGTTGAACTCAAATACCTGTACCTTTCTACTTCTCTCATGTTGAACTCAAATACCTGTACTTTCTACTTCTTACATGTTGAACTCAAATACCTGTACTTTCTACTTCTTACATGTTGAACTCAAATACCTGTACTTTCTACTTCTTACATGTTGAACTCAAATACCTGTACTTTCTACTTCTCACATGTTGAACTCAAATACCTGTACTTTCTACTTCTTACATGTTGAACCCAAATACCTGTACTTTCTACTTCTTACATGTTGAACCCAAATACCTGTACTTTATACTTCTCACATGTTGAACTCAAATACCTGTACTTTCTACTTCTTACATGTTGAACCCAAATACCTGTACTTTCTACTTCTTACATGTTGAACCCAAATACCTGTACTTTATACTTCTTACATGTTGAACTCAAATACCTGTACTTTATACTTCTTACATGTTGAACCCAAATACCTGTACTTTATACTTCTTACATGTTGAACCCAAGTAAACACGAGCATCTGTACTTCTACTTGAGTAAAGGATGTACTTCTCTCCTCTCTAGCTGGTACCAGGAGGACTGTAGTCGAGCTGAGGCAGAGGAGCAGCTGATGAAGAAACCTGTCGGGGCCTTCGTGATCCGGGGGAGTCGAAAGACAGTTCATGGAGACTTCTCCATCTCCGTCAGGTGCTTCATATTCATATATAGAGCCGGCTGAAACATGGTGACTGTTAACAATGAGCAAATCTGTGAGTGTAGTGACTGCTCGCAGCCGAAGACAAGCTTTTACGGTTCTGGTTAACGCAGATTATGTTAGCCCAGTTCCATCCCTGAGAAGGAGACAAATATCCTGTTAGTCGAAAATATCTTAAAAAAGTCAGAAACTTTTCCCAATATTTTGACTACTACTCCTGCTTATGAACTTTTTCTCGTAATATAGACATTTCCATTTAATTTTCATGACTTTTTTATCCTAATTTCGACTTTTCTATTTCGTAATGATGTATATTTTATAATAATGACTGTTTAATCTCATGATTATGACTGTCATCTCATATCTTTGACTTTTTATCTCATAATTTACAAAGTTATTTCATAAATATGAATTTGATAATGATTATATCTTAATTATGAACTGTTATCACATAGTTACAAGTTTTTCTTTAAATTCCATTGAAATTCTCGTAATTTAATAAAAAAAAAAAATTGTATAATGTTTTACTACTGCAAAAAACGCTTTCTAAATAAAAACACTTTTTGGAGAAAATGTTTTTATTAGTGCTGTCAAAATTATCGCGTTAACGGCGGTAATTAATTTTTTGAATTAATTGCGTTAAAATATTTAACGCATTTAACGCATGTGCAGAATGGCCCGCCCCATACGTGCCACCAGTGGCAGCGCCAGGGTATGGCTGGGGTAGGCTACACCCATACCAAGAAATGGCTTAGCCCCACCGTGAAAAATGATGTTAAAGTAAGCAAAATAAAGTCTGCCAACTCGCGCGGAGTAAATTGCACAGACAGCAGTTAGTCAGATTGATTTCAGTAGCCACGGTTTTGAAAACTTTTGTCACGTAGTGATCGTCTTCTCAATAGAACATCTTTGATAACGGCGTGGTGTTGTTGCAGGAAGTCCCGACGGAGAATACTCTTGCTGTAGTTCAGGGCAGAGCCATATAATAGTAATAATATGGCTCTGGTACAGGGGTGCACATAACTGGTACGCAGGTTATGTGGTAATCTGAAATGCGTGCCGTCACTTGTGTCACAAAGCGCATTTGCGTACCGACGTACTTGTGAAGCTTTTCCAGAAGGCGGTTAGATCACCGGACGACAGAGTCGGTCTCCGTGTGCACAGACAGGGCTGCTGTTAACGTCGGTCTGTACAACGGAACTGTGCCAAAACTACGCCAACCGGCTGCGGAGGGAGACTCCCCCCTTCACTGGAGAACTGCGCTAAAACAGCTGATCACAACGTTCACGCTCTGTGGTCACGAAGTACTCCACTAGCCGCCGCCGCCCCCCCCCTCTGTCGACTTTCCTGAAGTACTCCACTAGCCCCCCCCCCCTCTGTCGACTTTCCTGAAGTACTCCCCCGTTGATAGAAATCAACACGTAATGAATTCAGACCCCACGGTTTGATGATTGATAGGTGTGTGGGCCTTCTTTCATTTATCTTTCCATTCCCACAACAATATACATAAATAAATGGCATATTTTGGACATAGTTCGAATGGTGATTAATCATGATTAATTAATTTTTAAGCTGTGATTAATCTGATTAACATTTGTAATCGTTTGACAGCCCTAGTTTTTATATATATATATTGTGCAGCTATGACAGGAAAAAAGCATTGCAAAGACTTGTAATAGTAGTATTTGATTCTGTGTGTCCTGCCCTGCAGATTAGAGGCAGCTGTGCAGCACTTTAAGGTCATGCGGGACAGCAGGGGGCAGTACTACCTCTGGTCGGAGAGATTCCCCTCCCTCAACCAGCTGGTGGAGTATTACCAACACACATCCATCTCCAAGCAGACCAAGGTGTTCCTGCTCGGACCCCAGGTAGGAACAGATAGAGCAGAAGTACAGATACTCGTGTTTAAAAATAATCTGGTGAAAGTAGAAGTACTGACTAAACTTCTTTACTCAAGTCAAAGTAAAGAGGCTTTGAAATGTGCTTCAGTAAAAAGTACCCATAGCTAGCAGCTGCTTTAAAGAGTACCTGACCTCCCTTTATATCAATAGAACAATAATGTCATTGTTAGCTAATGAATGTTTCCATGCTGAACAACGGCAACATGACAACGTTTCCATTGGTCCCTCTTCTTTAGAGAAGACCAGGAAGTGATGGATACACGGATCGTGTTCCAACCAATAGGCACGCAGTGACTCTAAAGAATAATGATCACGCACCAACACACATTCAGACTAAAGGAACCAGCTGTTTGGAACATGAGAGAAGTAGAAAGTACAGGTATTTATGTTCAACATGTAAGAAGTAGAAAGTTCAGGTATTTGTGTTCAACATGTGAGAAGTAGAAAGTTCAGGTATTTGTGTTCAACATGTGAGAAGTAGAAAGTACAGGTATTTGAGTTCAACATGTAAGAAGTAGAAAGTACAGGTATTTGTGTTCAACATGTGAGAAGTAGAAAGTACAGGTATTTGAGTTCAACATGTAAGAAGTAGAAAGTTCAGGTATTTGTGTTCAACGTGTAAGAAGTAGAAAGTTCAGGTATTTGTGTTCAACATGTAAGAAGTAGAAAGTTCAGGTATTTGTGTTCAACATGTGAGAAGTAGAAAGTACAGGTATTTGAGTTCAACATGTAAGAAGTAGAAAGTTCAGGTATTTGTGTTCAACGTGTAAGAAGTAGAAAGTACAGGTATTTGAGTTCAACATGTGAGAAGTAGAAAGTACAGGTATTTGGGTTCAACATGTAAGAAGTATAAAGTACAGGTATTTATGTTGAACATGTAAGAAGTAGAAAGTACAGGTATTTGAGTTCAACATGTAAGAAGTAGAAAGTACAGGTATTTGAGTTCAACATGTGAGAAGTAGAAATTACAGGTATTTGGGTTCAACATGTAAGAAGTAGAAAGTACAGGTATTTGTGTTCAACATGTAAGAAGTAGAAAGTACAGGTATTTGGGTTAAAAATGTAAGAAGTAGAAAGTACAGGTATTTGTGTTCAACATGTAAGAAGTAGAAAGTACAGGTATTTGTGTTCAACATGTAAGAAGTAGAAAGTACAGGTATTTGAGTTCAACATGTAAGAAGTAGAAAGTACAGGTATTTGGGTTCAACATGTAAGAAGTAGAAAGTACAGGTATTTGTGTTCAACATGTAAGAAGTAGAAAGTACAGGTATTTGGGTTCAACATGTAAGTAGTAGAAAGTACAGGTATTTGAGTTCAACATGTAAGAAGTAGAAAGTACAGGTATTTGTGTTCAACATGTAAGAAGTAGAAAGTACAGGTATTTGTGTTCAACATGTAAGAAGTAGAAAGTACAGGTATTTGGGTTCAACATGTAAGAAGTAGAAAGTACAGGTATTTGTGTTCAACATGTAAGAAGTAGAAAGTACAGGTATTTGTGTTCAACATGTGAGAAGTAGAAAGTACAGGTATTTGGGTTCAACATGTGAGAAGTAGAAAGTACAGGTATTTGTGTTCAACATGTAAGAAGTAGAAAGTACAGGTATTTGTGTTCAACATGTGAGAAGTAGAAAGTACAGGTATTTGAGTTCAACATGTAAGAAGTAGAAAGTACAGGTATTTGAGTTCAACATGTAAGAAGTAGAAAGTACAGGTATTTGAGTTCAACATGTGAGAAGTAGAAAGTACAGGTATTTGGGTTCAACATGTAAGAAGTAGAAAGTACAGGTATTTGAGTTCAACATGTGAGAAGTAGAAAGTACAGGTATTTGGGTTCAACATGTGAGAAGTAGAAAGTACAGGTATTTGGGTTCAAAGTGTAAAAAGTCAAAGTAAAAAGTCGTCAGAAAAATAAGTAGTGGAGTAAAGTACTAATACCAGAGAAATATACTTAAGTACAGGAACGCAGTATTTGTACTTCCCACCTCTGATGGTCACCTTCGAATGAAAACTAACAATATATAATATATGTACTCATTGTTATGTACAAAGGAGGGATTTGAACAGAAACTTCCGTTAGTATTGAAACAGAGTCGTAGCAATTGATTTCAAATTAGGATTGTGATTCAATAATTGAAATGATATATACAGAAGGGGATTATGTGTGCAACATCTATGTGAGTTTAGTCAGGATTTTTAGATTAAAGTCAGATTTGCATTATTTTATACACACATATATAAAGACAGTAAACAGAAGTACTAAATGAAATCCATATAAAGTAGTGTTTTTTATTGTTTTTGTCAACAGCAACAAAGGGGCTCAGAAGATGTTCTTCCTTCCCAGCGTCCTCTGCCACCTCCTCCCTCCTCCTGCCCACCTGCATCTGCACCAGTGGCACCACGACAGGTGTGTGTGTGTGTGTGTGTGTGTGTGTGTGTGTGTGTGTGTGTGTGTGTGTGTGTGTGTGTGTGTGTGTGTCTCTCAAAGTACCAGTTGAACCGGGACTCTCCAGTTCCAAAGTCCATGTAATGCCCATAAGAGAAGTTGACCGTGTGTGTGTGTGTGTGTGTGTGTGTGTGTGTGTGTGTGTGTGTGTGTGTGTGTGTGTGTGTGTGTGTGTGTGTGTGTGTGTGTGTGTGTGTGTGTGTGTGTGTGTGTGTGTGTGTGTGTGTGTGTGTGTGTGTCCAGGTCAGAGCTCTGTACACTTTCGAGGCCGAGGAGTCGGACGAGTTGGGGTTTAACACCGGAGACGTGATCTCGGTGCTGGAGAGCTCCGACCCGACCTGGTGGAGAGGAGCTCTGAGGGGGAAGAGCGGCCTGTTCCCCTCCAACCACACCACCCCCCTCTGACACACGCACGCACACACGCACACGCACACACACTATATAAGTTCTAACATTTATATCTACGTACATCAAAACGATGTTTACAAGTGAATATGTGTGAAGGATTTTTCGTATAGGGATGAAGCTAAAGATCGAGATCACATGATAAAACATCCTGAATGAATGCAGATGTACCAACGATGGTTGAGATACTGAAAAGGGAAGAGCAGAATACAAGATATAGCACATTTTAAAATTCATGGCGTACATGTATATTCTGTTACTCTATAGTGAGTACTGAACATGTACTTTGTAGGACCCAGTGCAGTCTCGTGTCTGCCCTTCTTACTGCAGTTTTAACATACTAAATTGTGTGGTTTCAAATAGGCTATGATTTAGTTTTACTTTCAGCTGTGTCGTTTTTGTTGCTTTTAAATTGTGTATTGCGTTAACTTGTACTTGTTTCATGGTGTGTGAGTCGTGCCGTGTGATTTTGTTTGTTTATTTGACTGTACAGCACTTTGGTCTGGAGGTTTTAAAGTGCTTTATGAATAAAGCTGTTCGCATTGTATTTGCAGAAAGGATTTTAGCATCAAAGCAGACACAGCAGGAAAGGTGACGTACACAGTGGCGTTTTTATATGTACGAAGGTGGTGGGGCACGAACAACTTAGATGTGTGTATAAAAGCTTTTGGTGCTTTTTTAAACACGTAAACAAATAGCTGTAGACCAGGGGTGCTCAACCTTTTTTGAACCGAGAGCTACTTTTAAAGTTGGCAGTCTGCCGAGATCTACCAAATAGAGAGGCGTAGCCATTACTGACAGCCTACTGCCAGGTAAATACACACTTCTACTTGTATAAAACTGACCTCTGTACGATTAATACTAGATAAAATACTGCAGATCCTTTATCCGACCTCTTTCTAATCTACACACATACAAGTATTTAACTGAAGTTACACAACAGTGCTGTTGATACAGAGTTGGAGTTTATTCACACGTCACTACAGTGGGTAATGTTTTCAACAAACATTGAACAGTGCTGCCACATGACACAGGGAAAAGAAAAGACACTGAACCCTTTCTTTGCCATTATATAAAAATAGTGTTGCTTCAAAAGTATAAATGAGGCTTACTAATAAGACGACTCAGATCTGAAGCTACTCAGGAATCTGCTGCCACAGTGCAATAAAAGAGACAAAGATAATAGAATCAAACCCTTTTTTTGTTGCATTTTAGTCGAGTATAAAAATAAATGCCTTTAAAATAGGATGCAAGCAACACTAGTTTCTAGGGGTGTAACGGTTCACAGAAGTCACGGTTCGGTTCGTACCTCGGTTTGGGGGCCACGGTTCGGTACAACAAGAAAAAGCAAAAAAAAAGTCCCAAATGCGTAATTCCAGGTTTGTTGTTATTTATGTTTGAACAGTAGCGCAAGTTTCAGTCTCAAAATAAGGAACTCTGACATTTTGAATAATTAACTGTATTAAACAGTTAAAAACAAACCACACACACTCAGATGGCCATATTATCTATAATGGCTGATGTCAAACAAAAAGCTGTAAAACTACAAGGAATGTCTTACATCATAAATAATAAGAAAGTGTTTCAAGAGCGCAAAGTCGTTGAAAAACATATGCCAAAAGCTTCCGTTATTTATTTTGGTCTCGCGGCTCTCATGTCTCTTGGTTTCTTAAAAACAGCGGGGATCAGCTGCTGAACAGCTGTTGTCTTTTGCCGGGCTCCGGTGATTGGCAAATCTGGGTGATCCCTTCTGATATGATTTAGCATCGTTATTGTAGTCCACAGGGAACCCGAAATGTTCCCACACAGCTGGTTTAAAAGAAGCAGGTGGGTTCTAGCTCCTGTGTGGTATCTGAAATCGCCATACTAACTTTTCTTCTTCTTGTATTTTGTTCGTTTTGTTGTTGTTTCTTCTTGTTCTTCATTTTTTGTTTAAGGGCAAACAGCTTTTAGGCGCAATACCGCCCCCTGGAGTATATATAGTGTAGTGAATGCTGCCCCGAAGGACAGACTTTTTTCCCACTCGTAAAAAAAGGCGTATTCGCCGTGTGACTGCATGTGCCGAACCGTGACGTCTGAACCGTGACGGTACGGGACGAATACGGAGACCGTTACACCCCTACTAGTTTCTAACCCTGAATTGATAATGGACTTAATTTAAGTTTGCATTCTTATACCATTTTGTACAATAATTATAATGAATAAGTTCAAACAAACTAAACTCACAGCTGATTAATAACGATACACTCTAAGAAATGAAATATGGATGTTGTTCGCATTAATTGCTTTTTTTATATTGAAACTACTAAGTAAATGCACTTTTTACAATTAAATCAAGAGACTTCAATTGCATTTATGTAAAAGTTCAAAGTGTTGGGATTACATTACCATGTAGTGTTGTATTTAAATGGTAAAGTTATTTAAAACGCACTGATTGTCCCAAAGTGCTTGCCGTACTTTCTCAGCACATGCGCTGTAAGACCGGGGACATGCTCATTTGGATCCTGTGACTGAGATGTGGATACTGAACCGCATTTTTTCCCTTTCCTGTGCCATCCTGCGATTTTATGGTAAGTTTCTTAAATATTAACATATATTAAACACAAGCGGTCTCTGAAATACAAAAGTTGATGTGTATTTTTGATTTCCCTGCTACCAACTGTATACTTTGATGATAGATTTGAAAAGCGGGTGCAGCCTTGCTAACAGCTAGCTTAACCGTCACTTTTATGATGTTCCCTTGCACTTAAAAGTGTTAGAATATGTCACAAAAGAGGTGACATTTCAAGCTTTGTCTGTAGAAGTCTCAATCGTTATGTATTTCATGATTTTAGCTTGATGTGGTTATAATTAGTAATGTTAGCTTAACTTTTTTTAAAACGTGTCTACTGTAAGTGGACACTTAAGTATTACTTTGAACTTGGGACTATAGCAAGTAATGGAGTATTTATACTTTTACTTAAGTACAGGATCTGAGTACTTTTTCCACCACTGCTTAAGATATTAATTTAATATCGAAACAATCGCACAATTTAATATGTGCGAAAAAGCACAGGCAGTCCTTCACTGCGGTCAAGCCAGCCGTCGTTCACTTTTGCGTGGTCAAACCAGCCGCCCCTGTATTTCGAGTGCGCGAATAGTTACAGGTTTACGGTAATGCAAAAAAACAACCCTGGGAAGCTGGACGTTTCGTATGTGCAGGATCACTTCCGGTGAGGATTTCAAAGTATAGGATGGCATGTGGTTCATTTATATTATTTGCGATTGAGGAACAGGGTAATTTATGAGAATAATGTTAGGATTTATTGCTTCATAAACTTGTTGCACAAATACTATGAACTACTTTTACTGTGTACTTTTTCAGTAATTTGAGTTTCAAAGTCCCCTCCAGAGAACAAGAATGATCATTTTTGTCAACTTTGCTGTGGGATAAAAAACATTTCCTCCATAAGTAGTTTATGAAACTGCCATGTTTGTACTTAGTACTTCTAGGACTACTTGCACAAATAATATGAACTACTTTTACTGTGTACTTTTTGAGTAATTTGAGTTCCAAAGTCCTCTCTGGAGAACAAGAATGAGCATTTTTGTCAACTTTGCTGTGGGATAAAAAACATTTCCTCCATAAGTAGTTTATGAAACTGCCATATCTGTACTTAGTACTTCTAGGACTACTTGCACAAATAATATGAACTATTTTTACTGTGTACTTTTTGAGTAATTTGAGTTTCAAAGTCCCCTCCAGAGAACAAGAATGAGCATTTTTGTCAACTTTGCTGTGGGATAAAAAACATTTCCTCCATAAGTAGATTATGAAACTGCAATGTATGTACTTAGTACTTCTAGGACTACTTGCAGAAATAATATGAACTACTTTTACTGTGTACTTTTTGAGTAATTTGAGTTTCAAAGTCCCCTCCAGAGAACAAGAATGATCATTTTTGTCAACTTTGCTGTGGGATAAAAAACATTTCCTCCATAAGTAGATTAGGAAACTGCCATGTTTGTACTTAGTACTTCTAGGACTACTTGCACAAATAATATGAACTACTTTTACTGTGTACTTTTTGAGTAATTTGAGTTCCAAAGTCCTCTCTGGAGAACAAGAATGAGCATTTTTGTCAACTTTGCTGTGGGATAAAAAACATTTCCTCCATAAGTAGATTATGAAACTGCCATGTTTGTACTTAGTACTTCTAGGACTACTTGCACAAATAATATGAACTATTTTTACTGTGTACTTTTTGAGTAATTTGAGTTTCAAAGTCCTCTCTGGAGAACAAGAATGAGCATTTTTGTCAAATTTGCTGTGGGATAAAAAACATTTCCTCCATAAGTAGAATATGAAACTGCCATGTGTGTACTTAGTACTTCTAGGACTACTTGCAAAAATAATATGAACTACTTTTACTGTGTACTTTTTGAGTAATCCAATGGCAAATTCACTCCTAGAGAATGTATTATTTCCACCACCATGTTTGACTGCTCAACCCTGTCTCCTAAAAAGTACATTCCCACAGAACTAAACTGCATTCTCGATTACGTTTAACTAGAAACGTATTTTCTCCCACGTTACGTTCGTTATGAACGTAACTCAAATACGTTTATTTTCTACATATCTTCTAGAAACACATTTTCTCCCACGTTACGTTTCTTATGAATATCTTCAGCTCTCTGTCTCCAGAGTCAGAACTAAACATGGTAAAGTAAATACTACTGTAATTATAATGATTCCCACCTTTACCCGCTGCAACATTAAAGATGAACACACTAAGGCATCAATAATTATAATCCAGTAATATATATTGTTCTTAAATGGGGCATTCTGCACTACTGTTTGTCTAAGTACATTTTGATGCCAAGTCTTGTACTTTTATTTAAGGACGGTTTTTGAACGCATAACTTTTACTGGTTGAGTTCAAATTGAAGTTTATGTTTGAAGATGGGACAGGCCATCAAGAGCAAGAGCGCTATGGCTGGTGTGATCCCATGTTATACCCAGTTTACATGTTTTAAATAAACTTATGAATACATTTACAATTAACATATGCATCTTTATAAATATACCATGTTTATAATCATTTACTGGTCCATGCCGCTTTTGTGCTTTTTTTTAACCTACATAAATCCTCTCCCTCTTCACGTGAGTAGTGTTTGTTATTGTGATAGACACCTATCTTTCCCACCAATCAGCAAGTGCATTGTCACAGAAACCCTCACCTCACAGCCACGCATTATGACCATGTGATGAGCCCTTTTGGCAGTGATGACTTCGAAGTTGCGTTCATTTGTTTCCAGCATATAATGTATTTCTTCACTGTGCAATTTGAAATTCATGATGACCCATCGTCAAGGGTAAGTATATTTTTCCCTACCAAAGTTAACGGACTAGCACATGTCATTTGTATGCCTAGGCTTTCTTTACTTTGGAAATAGCAACTTCTATAAATTGAAAAAAAGTTACTTAAGCTATTTCATGTAGTGAATCCAATTGTTTGGCTATGTTATTTCAGGTGTGTTATGTTTTGTGTTGTGTTAGGGTTGGGAACCGAGACTCGGTTCCAAATGAGAACCGATAAGAAAATGCCGGGTACCCGTACACAATTTTGGTTCTGCTTAACGGTTCCTAAACGCGGTAGACCCTGTATTCCACCGGGTCCTTCTTCGCCGCGGGTCCGTCTGCGCCGCGGTGACCCGGTGGAATACAGGGACTGGCCAGCTCGAGCTGTGTGTTCTGGAGAATCACAGAACGGCCGGTCGTCAGCGGGCCGTTGACGGCCGGCTCCGTACGCTGACGGCACCGCCCCCCATTTTTAAAAAAGGCATCATGTAAATCCGAGTACTGAAAATGGTTGCAGCAATTAATCAATATCATGTGCAAATATATCATGGTTGTATAATACGACCCTATGGAGGTATAATAAAAAAGTATTGTTAATATACATCCATGATAGCATCCATGATATAGAATCATAGATACCGCGTTAGCGATTTGACGTTAATCTGCGTCAAGTGAGTCAAGTGTTTGAGGCCAATGTTCAGTGCAGTCATATGTAAACAGAAAATAATTGCGCTCGAGATCTTTATATATTTTCTACAGTCTTCTTGATTTTTATACATGATATGTATCATTTTTGTAACTTTGAGTATTTTTTTTCTTTACAGATCGTTTACTTTTTCAACTTTTGGGAGGGTAAGTATTACTTCTTTTTGCACATGTATTGATAGCTTAGACCAGGGGTGCCCAACCAGTCGATCGCGGGGAGATTCCCAGTCGATCGCGAGATGTGTCTAAAAATAGAACAACAATATTCTGTTTTATCGTTAATGTCCTATAACATAATCTTCCCGTGCCAGAATAATGCACTTGAACGCACCAAAGCTTTGTGATTGGCCGGCGTGACCCCATGTGTGGGGGTGTGGCTGTTGGGCAGTGGGCACTATTTCGCTGACGTTCTCCGTGTCAACAGGAGTGACAGTCTGCACACAAACAAGACCGCAATTATGGCTGAAGCAAAAAAGCCCAAAATATATAATTTTCACTCCGAGTGGGAGGGTGATTATTTTTGTATCTATTCCAATTCAAAGTCCATCTGTCTCGTCTGCAATGCGAGCGTGGCTTTATCGAAGAAGGGTAATTTAGGAGCGGCATTTCAAAACAGTGCACAAACGCTACGAGACGGAATTCCCTCCTAATTCTGCCCAACGCTCCAAAAGGGGAGGGGCCTGAGAGGACAGCTAAAGGGGAGGAGCCTGAAAGGACAGCTAAATGCACAGCAGTCCATTTTCACCAGGCCCAACAACAAGAACAAGGCTGCTCCCATAGCATCTCATCGTGTCAGTCACGTTCTTGCGAAACACATGAAGTCTTTCAAAGACGGCGAAGTTGTGAAAGAAGCTTTCCTGGAGGCTGCCGACGCGATTTTTGGGGACAGTAAAAATAACAGTAGCATTTCAACAGGTTTTTGATATAATAAAAACTCAAGTTAGATACCGTTATTAATCAGCTGTAAGTTTTAATTTGTTTGAACTTATTCATTATAATTATTGTACAAAATGGTATAAGAATGCAAACTTAAATTGATTATAGTCTATTATCAACTCAGGTTAAGACACTAGTGTTGCTAACATCCTATTTTTTAAAAGGCATTTATTTTTATACTCGACTAAAATGCAACAAAAAGGGTTTGATTCTATTAATTTTGTCTTTTTTATTGCACTGTTGCAGCAGATTGTAGCTTCATATCTGAGTTGTCTTATTAGTAAGCCTCATTTATACTTTTGTAGCAACACTATTTTTATATAATGGCAAAGAAAGGGTTCAGTGTCTTTTCTTTTCCCTGTGTCATGTGGCAGCACTGTTCAATGTTTGTTGAAAACATTACCCACTGTAGTATGTGACGTGTGGATAAACTCCAACTCTGTATCAACAGCACTGCTGTGTAACTTCAGTTAAATACTTGTATGTGTGTAGATTAGAAAGAGGTAAAATAAAGGATCTGCAGTATTTTATGGAGTATTAAAGGTCAGTTTTATACAAGTAGTGTGTATTTACCTGGTAGGAGGCTGTCAGTAATGGCTACGCCTCTCTATTTGGACTGGTAGATCTCGGCAGACTGGCAACTTTAAAAGTAGCTCTCGGTTCAAAAAAGGTTGGGCACCCCTGGCTTAGACAAATCTTTAAATAAAACAAACAATTTACCGTTTTCCTCCATGTTTGAATAGTCCAGAAAATTGGTAAAGAGTGCAACTGACATTCTGTCATGCATCCAGAGGCTGCAAGACAAAAGGGCCCCTGGCAGAAGAAAGCGCATATCCAGAAGAGAGTTTCTGGGGAATTGTCTGCAAGGACTTAGGAATCACCAACGTCCAAGTAATAGGATTAGAATAAAAAATGCCTACCTTCAACATCAATAGGTAATCATAAAATATATATATTTTTTAGGTTTTTCCATTATTTTGAATTTTGTTTGCTTTCATAATATTTTTTAATCTCTTTAAAAATGTATGAAATATACTGTGATTATAATTGAAGAAAATATTCAATGCTCATACTATGATATCAGCATTATCTATTACTCTTAACCTGTTTTGCTTATGGGGTGTGGGAATACAGGGCAGTGTGCAAGCGGAAGTCGACAAACCAGACACGTCGACTGTGGTGCCACAAGATGGAACTGAGTTGGACTCAGCCAGCTGTGGACCCAATCCTGAAGACATGTCAGATGTGAGCCCTGAAAAATCCCAAAATCACACAGACTCAGCAAGCTGTGAGCCCCTGCTGGAAGTCCGCCAAGACACAGATAACAGTCTTTCATCACCAAATGACAATGAATCATCCTCTGTGGATGACAGCCAAGAGGTAAACTTAGATTATTTAAAAAAGCTTTGGAAGTACGTCAGTTTAAGTGGGTTAGAATGAATTGATAAAAAGTTAAATAGCTCTTAATTTTTACATCTAAATGTTAGATTCCCAGCTTTCAAATGTGTTAAACATTTATATTTTTTAACAACTATTTTGGGAGTATTGTGAATGACATTTGCTATTTCTGAGGGATGTCCTTTTACAGAAAAAAAACATCTTATCCTTACATTGTATGATGAAATTTGAAATATGCAGTTCAAGTTTGGATTTGGCAATTGGATATACTTGAATGCATATTCATGCATACCAGCTTCTAATCTACCTTTCTTACAACTTGTGTTTGCAGAATACCTGCAGTAGTAGCAGTACTACATCATCTACAAAGGACGAAGAGAAGCAGAAATACTTCACCCACAAATTGCCTGAGCAACCCTGTTTTTTTTTCATTCCACACAAGGAATGGAGAAAACTCAGAAAGACCCAACAAAAACGGCAGTTCAAAAGTTTGCATTGGACAAATGGGATTGCAAAAGGTATCCGAAGTGTCCATCCACACTGTAGTTTTGGTTTCAAGAGGCACAGTGTGAAAATGATAGGCTCTATGACAAAAAAGCCACTGTTTACCTGCACTGGGTACTGCCGTTTTGATGACTGTCAGGTTAAAGTAAATGTCAAAGTGGAAAGTGAGTCGTCCCTCAAGGCTGTTGTCTGCTTCCAGGGGGGCATTGTGCGGCACAGCCTTCAACAGCTGAGAAGGAGGCAAATTAGAGCTGAAGAAAGGCAGCTGATAGCAGACACTCTTAGCTCTAAACTCCCAAGAACTGTATATTTACAAAGCTTGAACAAGTTGGAGGAGACTGTTCTGCAATCTGGTTGCAGAGATGAGGTGCCGACAACTGGAGTCTTAAAGACTTTATCTTGGGGTGAAAGAGAAAAGCAGAGAAGGGACGAAAATGAGATGGTGAGTCTGCAACTTATGTCTGAGGATGTTCAAAGATGACCAGTGGATTCAGAAGGTAATCCTGCAGCCAAAAGGTGTCATGCTTTGGTCTAAGAGAACAATTAGGTTATTCCATGACAGATCGAAGGAGGACATTGTCTACCTAGATGCCACAGGTAGCATTGTTAAAAAGGCAAAAGGGGAGAGCACACCTTTTTACATCTACGAACTTGTGGTCAGAAATCCAGTAAAAGGATGCTCCCCTGTCCCTGTTGCCACATATGTTACCTGTGAACACACCACAGCATCGATAACATACTTTCTTGGCTCTTTCATCACAGACTGTGTCAAACAACATGGGCCAAAAATTCGCAGAAGACCAGTTATGTTACTTTGTGATGGCTCTGTAGTTTTGATGCAGGCAATGGCTCATAATCTATGTGGCCTTAGTCTCAATGAACTACTATCACAATATTATCACATTGTGACGGGACAAGGAAAGGAGCATGCACTTGCACTTCCTATCCTACATAGATGCCTGAGCCATGTCATGAAAAACGCAAAGGACCTCTGCAAAAAAACAGAGTGATGTCTTCAAATGAATATGATTTCGTTATATTTTAGAGTATAGTGGCATTGTAATAATATTAATTCTGTAAATTCTTCCTCACAGTGCCGCGAAACACTATCGTCTGTGCATGCATGTCTTCGGGCTGATGACCCAGACTACTACTCTAAAAGAACTGGATCAAGTAGTAGTTAGTGCCACCGTGCTGCTGGCAAGTCCATGCAGTGGGGAAAATGTTGAGAAACATTTTAAAGACCTTCAGACGCTTTTGACAGCAGTTGCCCAGCCAGTCATTGATGACTCAGGCATTGCTGAGGAAGACTTTCTGGTAGGTAATCCTTTGTAGAATTGTAAAATAAAATTGAATAATGGATTAGTTGTCAACTATTAAATTAATCGCCAACTATTTCAAAAATCTGTTTGAGTAGTTTCTTACGAAAAAGTAAATATTGTCTAAAAGTAAATATTCTCTGATTCCAGCTAGTTAAATGTGAATATTGTATGCTATATTTACTCCTTTATGACAGTAAATTGAATATCTTTGAGTTGTGGACAAAACAAGACATTTGAGTACGTCATGTTGGACTTTGGGAAACACTGATTTTCTGAGACTTTATAGACCAAGCAACTAATCGATTAATCAAGAAAATTATCGACAGATTAATTGACAATGAAAATAATTGTTATTTGCAGCCCTAATGTTTATGTGTTTTTCTGGGTGCTTTGAGTATTTCCCTTTTGTGAGTTATGCCTAAATAGGTATAATCTGTATGGACTTTTTTCCTTTGTAGAAATGTTCAGCAGATATTAATTTGTTGTAACTGCAGTCCATGCAAATACAAAATACACAATTACATGGAATTACAAGAATTATAATATTGTTTAGTACTCAAAAATGCACCAAAATACAAAACAATTACATGAACGTGATTATGTGTCTTCCAGAATGATTTGGGCCCAACACCGTTTGACTACCACTTTAAGGATGTCATCCAGCAGGCATCATTGGATAAAGTTGGAGAGCCAAATGAGTACTTTTGCCCAAACTTTATCCCCAAGCTGCTCAAGTACTTTCTGCCTCAGGCTGCTCTGTGGTCAAGACTACTACTGGGTTAGTTAACTTCCTCTTCTTCATGTATGTTTTCATTTTAAGCTTGTTTTTCCTATTATTAAAGTTAGATGCTTCTATGGCAGGTGACCTTGGACGTCATGGAAGAGGTCCCTTTTATGAAAAGCTGTCAAAGAGGTTCAAGACAGTTGCCCAGAAGTCAACACAGGTAAACTTGAACAAAAAAACATAATTACAGCTAATCACAACTTTATGACATGGTTGATATCCATACAGTTGTAGGCACACTGATTCACCAAAGAGCTGTTATTGAACAGAACTACACTAAAGACAACATGACCCAGGGGATTATGGAGAAGAGCCAGTGGGATCTTAAAAAGATTCGCTTTCAGCAGAAGAGGCTCACAAGACTGGATGACTTTGTGCACACATACAAGGTCATGCACAACGCACTGTTGAGAGAATACCAAGACTCTCTGAAGACAAAGAACAAGGTATGATATTTTGGAAAAGTCTTTACTTATTGTAATTGCCTTTCTCTGTCATCGCTGTCCTTGTTTGAGGGATCATAATGTGATCAAACTAATAACTTTGATCAGTTTTATATTTTCAGTTCTGTCACTTTGAACATGTTTTTGCAGAAATTGACACTACATACGTGTAACATAGTAGCTGATGTGAAAGTATATATTCATTTCTTTGCATAGCAGAATTACTTTAAATTAACATTTTGTTAATGTAAATTACATCCCATTACAGGTCAGAATCACTTGCAGGACTAAGACATAACCTCAGGTTTAAGCACCAAATATATTATTGAAAACATCAACTACCTATAGGTGATGAAATTGCCATCACATAGTTGTCTAGTTTTGCCACATATCCACTAATGTGTGCCAATTTATACAGAATGCAATTGAAAATGTTGTGGATATATTGTCTTCCATTTATAGTAACTACACCTATTGCTCTGTGTTTATTATAATTAAGACCCACAGGGTAGATGTGGAACAGAGGAGGAGAGGTGTATATGTTACACCAATCACAAAGCCTTTTGATTTCAAGAAATCTAAAGCAAAGAAGGTAAAGGAAAGGTTACTTCATTGATCACCATTTTATACAAGTGATGCTATGTGTTTATATAATACAGATCATATAAAATGTTGACGTCAAGTACATTTGGGATTATCAGGTTATGAAGAAGACTCTCAACCCATCTGTGTCCACGTCCATCCTCAAAGAGGCACAGGAAGAACACAGACAGCTTTCCACAGCACACACCATCTCAGGTTAGTGCCTAACATTTTGCTGCGTTTATTTTTAAATGTCCTTCAATTGTAAAGGATGACAGAATGGCTTTTTTCATTCTACTAGAAAGAACAAAGAATTACAGTTCTTCTTTAAGAAGATCTCATGATGATCTTATGAAATGTTGTTGATGTATCTTGTAACTTTTCTATGTGTAACATTTCTTGTCTCCAACTTTTGTGTTTACCATGACATGCTATCCCTCCCATCTCATTCTGAGGAACATGGACAAATAGTCAAATAGCTAATGTACATGTTTTATAATGGGGTGATGTTTGTATTTCATGGAATTATCTGTATTACATTGTTCACAGCTCAAGTCCCCCCACCAGTCAACATCAGTCATCACTGATGCACATGAACAGAAGCCCTCTCCAGAACATGTGACATCACAGGTCAATTTTCTTAACAAAGCATTATAAAACCTGTACTGTGGATTAAAAAAAAGATATATTTTAGGAATAATGTATTTTTTAAATTATTAACATTAATCCAGGGATGATACTACAATTAGACTGCATAATAACATCATTTTCAAAATTGCATTTAGCTATTGACTTGCAACACAGATGTCATTGGCTAATTGGTCAGTTTAGTTTATTTTTCTTACATGGACTTTAAGTATATGTTCAGTGATAAAGGATGGACATATACATTTTTGAATGTATTCTGAATAACATTGTTTACTGGTCATAACTTAATATGTCTGTTTTAGAATATACGATTTTACAGTTAATATGTTTAAACTTACATTTTCCCTTTTATCTGAATATTAATTATGTAGAGTTTTGGATAATTTATCATACATATAGTAAGACTGATTTTTAACTTAACAAGTTGTTAATTTGTTTCTGCAGCTGACATCAATGTGGAAAAGGAAGGACACTGAAGTTGTAGTTTCTGTGCTCCCCTCCCATATTAGTGGGAACAATTTTCTGATCCACCACAGTGAGCTACGCACTCTGAGACCTCACCAGTGGCTAACAGGCGAGGTATTTTGTGGTTAAAAAAATATTACCCACAGTAAAAAAAAAAAAAAAAAAGTTTAGTATGTAATTGTATTATATATTTTATTTGTTTTTAATCCGCTGCATTTCTTTTCTGTCTTCATGTCAATTATCGGATTTAGGTTATTGAGGGCCTATTCCATCTGTATGCCAGCCAGTTCAACACTGGAAACACCATTTACATACTCAATCATTACACAGCAGGTATTATACTTTGTGGAGAACGAACCCAGCTCAGTCGGCACTGCTTGCCAAAGGTAATGTGTGTTTTCATGCCTTTTACCTATCCACACCTTGTAGAGCCAAAATTGGCTGTGAAACGGCTTACTTGCATGTGTACATTGTGTGTTGTAGTACTTTGGGTTTTCTATTTTGTAATTTAATATACAAATTCAAACACCATGATTTATTTTTAATAAAATAACGCATCATATTCCTAAGAAATCTTAAAAAAAAGTGTTTTTATTGCTGTTATAGATCAACTTGAATGATTATCAAGCCGTGATCGCCTTTGTAAATATTGAAAGAACACACTGGAAGTTGCTGGTTAGTGATTGTTTTCATTCAGAAATCCCTTTCATTTAAATATGTATATATGTTTGATGCTGTTTTGAAATAACATCCCTTTTTTTTAGTACTTATTTCCTGCCATAAGATCAGTATTTTTGGTGGATCCAGCGGCAAATTCCGAAGAGAAAGCAGACTCGGAAAATGCTGCGAAAAGAGTACGGTAAGTCAGAAAATTAGATATAAAGTGATCTTAGAATTATATTTAGTGCTGTGTGTTTAAGTAAACATAAGTATGTTAACAGAAATTCCCAAACCCACACCACTGAAGCATTTATTTTGTGCTTGGTGGTCTCATTTCCTTATCCCGCCCTTAGTATCTGTGTACACAATTCTAAATGAAGTAGCTCAGTAAGCAAGGTAACCTACACTATGTTCCAGTGTCCATACTGTTGGGATGGAGTGTTTTTATTTTACACAATATTTAAAGATTTTTATTCTACATGTGTCTGTTGGGAGTTACATTAGAGACTATTCCACAATGTGTTTTACAAAGGGAATACTTCAAGATGAGGAGGACCTGCTATGGCAAGGAGGACTGGGGGACTGTCAAATGGAGAGGAGCAACCATGCACCATCCAGTTCAACGTGATGGCAGTAGCTGTGGGGTCATTGTTACCATGGTAACGTAGTTTTTTACTTTAACTACTGTATGTAATATTTATGCTTCTGCTACATATATATATTCTTATATTTATTTCAGTGTCTTGATTATTATACAAGTTTAAAGTATAAAATAGTCAATGATGTTAAAAGATAAGTCATTAGTTTCTGAATTATCAATTTTCAGTTTATTTTTTAGGAGAATTGTGTAAAAGTGATGAGAGGGCTGGTTGTTGACACAGCCCATGTAGTTTGTCATGTACATTCTTCAAGTTGTGTTAATTACCTCATTACAACTATTAGTTATTAATAGTTTGATCATTTTTATTGAAATATCAATTCAATGTTTACTGGCAAAAACAATATAGCGCAGATGAGAAGTGTGATTCTGTGTGTTGGTGTGTCGATGGCAAGAGCAGTGATGGAGGCCTTTCCTGCATTACCAATGATGTCCTTTGGGACATCCAAAAAGGGGATGGCTTGTGAGAGGAGAAAGTTTGCACTTTCAATACTCAATGCTTCAGGTTTGTAAGTCATTTGTCCTGCTTTATGTTATGGTTCTTAGTTAGTTGTTATGGAAATGATGAACTTCCATTAATCCAATGCAATCAAACAAATCTACAATAACTACAGCCTGTACAATTGCCTTTGAGTCCACACACTACAGCATTTATAGCATCATTGATTTTAAGCACAGGGCCCAAACCAAATAGTCCATACATATCTCAGTTGAACCCATAACTTATATTTCTCTCACACACACTCCATTGAGACATTAACAGTTGAGGAATAACTTTTTTTCCTGCTGCAATAAGGAATGTAAATACTGACACTTAAACTGTCACGGTTTGTGTCAGGAGAGCAGGGAAGACGAAACGAATACAGATTGTACCAGGCAGGCATCCAGGAACAGTTTATAGGGGGTTTATTGAAAGCTTACAGGCAGAGTGGCAGGAGGCATGGGTGAAATATGGAACACAAAACGGGGCTTAGAGTGAAACAGTGACACATATAGATTCCTGCATTTTTAAATGTGTTGCATACAGGTCATTGCCTAGTGATGTTTAGAATATTACGGATTGTTTATGTATGTCTGCTTATATGTTGTTCTGTTCACACTGTGTACATAGTCTTCTTTTTAAAACATCCATCCTTAAGTTTAAAACATATTAAACCTGTGTTAATGATCCCATTCATGATCCATTTAGAGTTCATAAGCTATAATTTACAGCTGAACAGCTGCATAGAATTTGACTGCACTTCTGCTGCCAATAAACTGTTAACTGTATACATATACAGTATGTCTAAATAACATATTTTCTTTTCCTGCAGTGTTTCACATGGAGAACAACTGTGCAATGTGCTCTGCCTCAAAGCCCCCAGGATCTGGGCCTCCCACTACAGATTGGGTGAGTATTTGTCGTAGTGTAGTTATAATAGGGCTTCATCATATTCGAATCAAATTCAATTTATGATATTAGATGTATTTACAAAACTGTTGAGTCACTGGGTCTATCCAGATCAGGCGATCCAGCGAAAACGCTGCAGGGCCATGCTTCGATTTCTACTTTTCGGCGCATGCCGAATTATTTTTTTACGGCAACCTCGTGCGTCGCCCCAGCTGCAGCCCACACACATTAACTCTATTCAAAATGACTGTGGAACCGATATAAATTGATTTACTAACAAAACAGTCAAGACAACTTCTCTCAGATAAATGGTAACGTATATACATTGTTTACACATATAATGAACAGAGAGAATATAAAATGTGATGAGTAGTGGAATAGGGATACTGACAATTCTAATCATGTCTAATAGCAACATATTAAATTAAAGTGTAACTTCACCCCAGGTTTGAGTCGAAGTCCACCCACATGATGA
This sequence comes from Pseudochaenichthys georgianus, assembly GCF_902827115.2. Taxonomy (NCBI): domain Eukaryota; kingdom Metazoa; phylum Chordata; class Actinopteri; order Perciformes; family Channichthyidae; genus Pseudochaenichthys; species Pseudochaenichthys georgianus. Next base: position 48,675,520 of record NC_047503.1, read on the forward strand.
CAATAGCCTCAATGCAGCGTTGACAAAGCTACATTAGCTTGGAAAATAGCAATATGGGGCACTGAATTAGCGCACCCCGCGGTTCCTCCACCTCACTCTACGCCGCTGGGAGACTGACGGTACATGTCCACCAGATCAGGCCTGGAAACCAAGTTATACCTTGAGGCAACTAATGTAAAACGGACCACTTGGAAAGAGGTTTGTGTGTGTTATCTGCTGATGTCCTCTTTCACACACCAACATCCTGTAAGTCACTATCAAAATATGGCAAGCAGGGAGAAGCAGCTCGTATGCAATACATAACTGACCAATTAAGAATACCAAAAGGTAACTACATTATAGTGATGCAACATGGGGTTTTCCCAGAACTATAAATCTTCTACCTATAACTACCTAAAAAACATTTTTATTTGAAAAACTGAAAATGTAGACATAATATAGTTATTTTCAGATATTAAACTGGTGTTTGAGGTGAGTATGCTACAGACTATAGCTACATGTAATAAAGTTGATATGAATCTAATTTATTCTCTATTGCACTTCATTACTTCATCATTTCCGATGACAAGATGTATCAGATTTGATGGTCACTCATTTCATTTTACAGATACAGTGTGACACCTGTGAAAGATGGTTCCATGAGCAGTGCCTGGGGATGAATCAGGACCAACTCCAAGAAGCCAGGGCAAGCAATTGGAATTGCTTTCTCTGCAACTAGGGCAGAAGAACATGGCAGTGTCATATGTCTATGGAAGAAATGTTTTTTATCCCACATCAAAGTTGACAAAAATGCTCATTCTTGTTCTCTGGAGGAGACTTTGGAACTCAAATTACTCAAAAAGTACACAGTAAAAGTAGTTCATATTATTTCTGCAAGTAGTCCTAGAAGTACTAAGTACAAACATGGCAGTTTCATAAACTACTTATGGAGGAAATGTTTTTTATCCCACAGCAAAGTTGACAAAAAGGCTCATTCTTGTTCTCTGGAGGGGACTTTGAAACTCAAATTACTCAAAAAGTACACAGTAAAAGTAGTTCATATTATTTCTGCAAGTAGTCCTAGAAGTACTAAGTACACACATGGCAGTTTCATAAACTACTTATGGAGGACATGTTTTTTATCCCACAGCAAAGTTGACAAAAATGCTCATTCTTGTTCTCCAGAGAGGACTTTGGAACTCAAATTACTCAAAAAGTACACAGTAAAAGTAGTTCATATTATTTCTGAAAGTAGTCCTAGAAGTACTAAGTACAGACATGGCAGTTTCATAATCTACTTATGGAGGAAATGTTTTTTATCCCACAGCAAAGTTGACAAAAATGCTCATTCTTGTTCTCTGGAGGGGACTTTGGAACTCAAATTACTCAAAAAGTAGTTCATATTATTTCTGCAAGTAGTCCTAGAAGTACTAAGTACACACATGGCAGTTTCATAAACTAATGAAGCTTAGCGCAAGTTCAATAAGGAAGACCTAACACGAGTCACTTACACGTCACTCGATGGCTCCCTTCCCCCCTCATTAAATATGAGGGCGTCACCCCTCAGCAGCCAATAGCTGCACATGCTAAATTCCTTAAATGCCTGCTCTTCCTCCCTGTCAGTTGTCATTTGCAGATGACCGCAAACAGTAGCAGTACTATACTCCTCCTTGTGAGAAAAAAGAAAAGAAAAAAAAGCACAAGAAAAACTAGCTCGAGATGTCCAACGCGGACAATTCAGATCACGAACCTGGTATGGAATTATTCGAGCCCGGTTCGGCTCCCCACAGCGGCCTATCACCAGAGGCAGACTTCCTCATCGCCCGGCTCCTGCAGCAGGACATCCCCACAGCCCCAGGCCTCACTCTCTCGCAGCTCCGAGAGCTCTCGGATCAGGTCTCCAGCACAGCTCCCCAGTCCGGGGCAGCAGCTCCAGTCAGCTCCCCAGAGAGCAGGGCGAGGACGCTGCCGCAGCCGCGGAGGTAATATAAAAAAGGGCAGGAAGTCGAGCCCTCCAGCCAGGATCCCGTCCACCTCCAAAATCCACCCCTTCCCAGGCTGCCAGTCCGGGAGCGTCACCAACACACCCCTCATGGAGAGTAGCGTAGCCGGCTCCCTGCAATCCCTGGCTAGCTCCATCATAGCTATCGATGCTCGCCTCCAGGCCCTGGAAGACTCGTCACAGGAGCTTCGACTTCCGTGGCACTCAGGTCAGGTACTAGTGTTAACGAAAATGTTTGCACTCACCCACACAGGGTCGGGTTGTAACGGAATAGATGTAACGGCGTTACGTAATCAGAAATACAAAAAATCATGTATATTCAGCGGGCGTTACATTTGAAAAACGAGTAATCTGAGTCAGTTACTTTCATAAACCTGAAGTGAATACTTATTGGAACTATTGGTTGAGAAGTTTCCTCACAAAATGTAATATTCATTACCAGCAGAACCGTGTGCACACTGCACAGCGCAGCAGCGTGTCTGTAAGCGAGAGATGCAGCGTGTCTGTGAGGCCCCGCCCCCACACGCAGATGAGAGAGAGAGAGAGAGTTCTCTTTCAAAATATATTGAAAGGTAGAAACGGAGATGGTTAGATAAAACGTGGAAGATAACGTTTTTGTAGCATTTATTTATTGTCGAAATGATGACATTTATAACGGGATCAAATCAAAGTGAATGGCCTGCGGAATGTATAGGGCAAGTGACTGAAAAAAAAATAAATAAAAGTTATTACATCGTTTCAGATAATAAATAATAATGATAATTCACTCTATTTAGGGGCGCCTTTCAAAGCACCCAAGGACACCTTACATGTATAACATATTTCAAGGAAAGGTTTTAAGACTGTACAAGAATGCAGTATGGGTGAGTTTTACGTGTGGTGCAGATGAGAGCTGTCCAGAATGACACCAAGATGTCGTGTTGTGCTCTTGATAAAACAGTAACATACGTGTCTCCCGTTCACCAAAACATACCCATCTGTTATGGAAAAGAAAGTATTCCGAAGAAGAAGAAGAAGAAGAAGAAGAAAGGAACTCGGAAGTATTCTAAAAGTAATCTGCCAAAAAATCTGGCCCACCTTATATTTTTACAGGCCCACCCTAAAGTACATTTTTGCCTACGCTACTGTTTTTTGCGAGCAACGTGACCAACAACCAATCACATGAATCTCTTGCCCCGAGATACAAAGCAATAGCAATGTTAAAACAAAGTAAACTGGGGGAAAAAAAAAAAAAAACTCCAACAGGCGAAAACCTACCAGTTTCACCCACTGTCCCTGCACCTCCCTCCATGCCTCGCTCCCCTGGTTTGTATCCCGGTAGATGAACAGAGACCGATCATTCAGCACCGGGTGATTCACTACCGCTATAATGAATTTTCCCTCCATTTTCCGGAATATGAGGTAATGACCTGCGTAGTCTCTCCCAGCATACACGCGGTTCGACTGGCTAGCGCTTGTACTGGCAGATTTGCATAAACGGGATTTCATTGGCTGACGCTTCTGCCAAGGCGCCAACAAAATTGAACATTGCTCAACTTTTGAAGCGAGCAACGCAGCAACGCTCCACGTCGCTTCCCAAAATACAGTCCTGCTAAAAGTGATGTCACCCTATTCAAAGTGAATGGGCAGAAGCGTTGGAAGCTTTAACGCGCCCCACCGTGTGGACGGGCCGTCACAGTAGCTCTACGCCAGAAACCTCGTGGAGGAGGGAACATTTTTTTTTTTTTAAAATAATAATAATTGGAATACCACCCTCCACTCCCATTATCATCCCTCAGCTAGCAGCTGCGCTATCTACTCACCCAGATTCCGTGTTCGTTGACTATCTCTGTCAGGGCTCTCCCAAGGCTTCAGGGTAGGGGTCCTCCCATCTCCCACAGTGACTTTCGTAGCAAGAAACTTACAGTCAGCCGCTAAAGAACCCAACATAGTTTCCCAGCTCATCGACAAAGAACTTCTCAAAGGATATATAATCGGCCCTTTTAGCTCCTCCCCCTTCTCAGTGTTCCGTTCAAATCCCATCGGAATAAGCCACACGTAAATAAAAGGCTGATTTCGATCTGTCCGCTCCCCGCTCTGGCCATTCAGCAGCGTCAATAGCATCATCCCTCCAGATCAGTTCTCCCTTCACCATGCCTCAGTGGATAATGCAATAAAGATGATCAAGTTCACAGGGCACGGAGCTCAGCTCTCCAAAGCGGACATTACCGATGCCTTCAACATCATCCCCATTCATCCGTCTCAGTGGAATTCGTTCGGTATTAAGTGGGAGTTCAAACTGTATTTTCGCAGAAGCAGCCCCTGCTTCTTCAATTCCTTCTCGGAAGCGCTCTGCTGGATCCTGCTGAAACCCGCTGAACATCGTCAGAATCCCCTCCGTCCTTCACCTACTGGACGACTCCTCCCCATAGTCCCACCACAGGACAGCTCAGGGATCTCACTGGCCAAGCTTAAACACTGCTTCAGGAGTTAGGTGTCCCTCTCTCCAAAGAGAAAATGTTAGGTCCCGACACACGCTTAGAGTTCTTAAGCATCATCCTCGACTCCATAGACATGAAGGCGTCTCTCCCCTCCGACAAATTGCAGCGCATCCGGGACATCACCAAGTCATACTGCGAGCAACACGTCATCACAAAATAACAGTTGCTCTCCCTTCTCGGACACCTCAACTTCACCATGCATGTCATCCCCCAGGGGCGCTCGTTCATCTCCCGCCTCCTGGACGCAGCATCAGCGGTCGACAAACTCCATGACTGCGTTTTCTTAGACGAAGGCTGCCGCTCAGACCTACGTTCCTGGTCCCTCCTGCTCGCCCACTGGAACCGAGTTACTTTCTTTTACGATGACCTCGTGCGTTCCTCTGACTCAATGAGGTTCTCCACGGATGCCGCCCCATCCGTGGGTTTTGGGGGTTTCTTCCAGGGAGAGTGGTTCGCAGGGTCATGGCCCCTGTCAATTTCTACCTCAAGCAAGTTCTCATTAAATCCGGCCTATCACCTATATCATACCCGGGACATTCCTTCAGGATAGGTGCAGCCACCTCTGCTGCTAATCAAGGTCTCTCTACCTCATCCCTACAACAACTAGGACGGTGGTCCTCCTCCGCCTTCACAACCTACATTCGCCCAGACTTCAGCGCCGTACTGGCTTCCCAAAGATCTCTCAGACCCTGACTATGGTATCTATGCATATAACTGGTGGTGGCTCATAAATACATTCACAAGTATACATGTCTCACTAAGGTACCTGATATTCAAACTGCATTCCTGTCCTAATTCCGCGGGCCCCGCCCACAGGGAATAATGGCTCGTCTCACACTGCAACTACATGTAACGGGCTTCATCTCCGGCACACAGGTATTTCATTCCCAGGCCTTGCTCAAACGTATCAGAGTAAATGTATTTCCTGCAGTCAGGCGTGGACTCGGGCCACCGTACACCCCCGTGGCAGTTACAAAACAAAGAAAATAAAAAAAGAGTAAAGAAAAAAATATATATATAGCCTGCGAAGTCAGGCGTGGCGGAAGGCCACCGTACACTTCGGTGTCAGTTACGAAAGAAAGAGCAAAGAAAAAGATGTATATAGCCTGCGAAGTCAGGCGTGGCGGAAGGCCACCGTACACTTCCGTGTCAGTTACGAAAGAAAGAGAAAAGAGCAAAGAAAAAGATGTATATAGCCTGCAAAGTCAGGCGTGGCGGAAGGCCACCGTACACTTCGGTGTCAGTTACGAAAGAAAGAGAAAAGAGCAAAGAAAAATATGTATATAGCCTGCGAAGTTCAGGCGTGGCGGAAGGCCACCGTACACTTCGGTGTCGTGGCGGAAGGCCACCGTTACAAAACGAAACCGCTCGCTCCTCGGCGTAGTCAAGCCCTGCTGGCCAGGCATGCGACCCGCAGGTCGTTTTCAGGTAAGACCGGCACTGATTTCGGCAGTCAGAGTCTCAGCATGACCCGTAAGCTCCGGCAGTGATTCCGGCACTATGTCGCTCATATACGTGCTAATCTATTATCTTTCCTTCCCAGATCACCAGTCACCCCACAAGGTAAGCAACTCAGTTCATCTCAGTATTTCATACTTCAATGGTTTTGGGGATTTCATCGGAGCGGTGCTTTCCCTCCTAAATGATTATCCTGCAAACCGGGGCCTAATCGCCAAAACACCATTACATTCTCCTGTTGTATTATCATGGCAATCATTTCATTCATATGACGTGTAAACAATAAATATGTAAAATCTTACATCACGTCTTTCCGGTTTGAAATGAAGCTTAGCGCAAGTTCAATAAGGAAGACCTAACACGAGTCACTTACACGTCACTCGATGGCTCCCTTCCCCCCTCATTAAATATGAGGGCATCACCCCTCAGCAGCCAATAGCTGCACATGCTAAATTCCTTAAATGCCTGCTCTTCCTCCCTGTCAGTTGTCATTTGCAGATGACCGCAACCCGCCTCCACCCCTCTCGCCTCCAGTCTCCTCCAGGACAAAGCTAAACCTTCCTTCTTCAGACCGGTCTCACCTACTCAGCACCACCACCAGTGTCTAGACCCCGGGGATTTCATCGGAGTGGTGCTTTCCCTCCTAAATGATTATCCTGCAAACCGGGGCCTAATCGCCAAAACACCATTACATTCTCCTGTTGTATTATCATGGCAATCATTTCATTCATATGACGTGTAAACAATAAATATGTAAAATCTTACATCACGTCTTTCCGGTTTGAATTTATGGAGGACATGTTTTTTATCCCACAGCAAAGTTGACAAAAATGCTCATTCTTGTTCTCCAGAGAGGACTTTGGAACTCAAATTACTCAAAAAGTACACAGTAAAAGTAGTTCATAGTATTTGTGCAACAAGTTTATGAAGCAATTAGTCCTAACATTATTCTCATAAATTACCCTGTTCCTCAATCGCAAATAATTAGGGCTGTCAAGTTAACGCGTTAATAACGCGTTAACGCCACTAATTATTTTAACGCGATTAACGCATGTGTATTTTTCTTCCTCGGGAGAGAGACCTTACGTGCATTGTTGTTGTTAGCATCGGGTGCTAGCTAGCTGCGCTAACGGATATAAGGAGCTGTTTAAATGAAAACAGAGGAGCGCTCTATCCACACAACTGCACCGAGCACTTGACTTTATGCAGGAAGCAGACAGCGGGACATTGTACGAGAAGTCAGCACACTCATGATTGCAGCGACATGATTGCAGCGTCCAGGCAGCTCCCGTTCGAGCATATGCCTTGAGTTGCACATAGCTCCAACGATCCAACACACACACACACACACACCATTTGTATTGAATGAGAGAGGTTCCAGGTTGAATTGAGGCGAATATTTGTAATGTTCAGAGGTTGTTGTGTTTAATATTCATGAGAATATTTGTCATTGTTCAAATGATAATAAACATTAGCATAAAGCATATTTGTCCACTCATATGTTGATAAGAGTATTCAAAACTTGAAAAATATTCTTCTAAGGTACATTTAGAACAGATAAAAAATGTGCGATTAATCGCGATTAACTATTTTAATCGACTGACAGCCCTACAAATAATATAAATGAACCACATGCCATCCTTTACTATGAAATCCTCACCGGAACTTTAAAGTGGTGGAATATATAATACTGCACATATGAAACGTCCAACTTCCCAGGGTTGTTTTTTGCATTACCGTAAACCTGTAACTAATCGCGCACTCAAAATACAGGGGCGGCTGGTTTGACCACGCAAAAGTGAAAGACGGCTGGCTTGACCACCGTCCGGGACGTATTATTTACAATATCAGACAAGTAGATCTATCAATTGACTTGTCCAGAGGACAAGTGACGTTTTTCGCTCATTAATTTATTGACAAATTATAGATAAATTCAGTTTACAAAAGGCAGAACTCGTTCGCAAATGTTAGTTTCGGTTCTGCTTGTCGATTCAGGAAATGCATCTCGCAGCTTTCTGTACTGTAACGGCCCGTCCACACTACATCTTCGACAGCTTCAAAAACGGTTTCCAACGCTTCTGCCCATTCACTTTGAATGGGGTGACGTTACGTTGCCTCGCTTTTCGCCGAACTGAATTGTAGGTAGCATAGCGGTCCGTCTCTGGTCTCTGGCATCAGAAGTTGAACAACTTCTGACGCCGGATTAGCCAGCGCCAGCCAATCAAATCATATGCCAGTACAAGCTCTAGCCAATCAAACCGCTGCTTGTGTGTCAGGGGCGGGAGATTCATGTGATTGGTTGTTGGTCGAGCTTCACGGCCCGTCCACACTACAGCGTCGACAACTCCAATCTGCCCATTCACTTTCAATGGGGTGACGTCACGTTGCCTCGCTTTTTCGCCGAACTGAATTGTGGGTAGCATAGCGGTCCGTCTCTGGCATCAAATCCCGTTTCGGAAGCCGTAGCCAATTAAACCGCGTCTAAGCTGGGAGAGATATCCCGCCGTTCATTTCTATATTTCAAAAAAAGTTGGAGGAGAAACTAACTATCGCCGTAGCGAATCACCCGGTTTTGTATGACCAGACCCTCTTCACCTACCGGGATACAAACCGGAGGAATCAGGCATGGAGGGAGGTGGCAGAGACAGTGGGGGAAACTGGTAGGTTTTCGCCTGTTTGGGGAGTTTATATATATATATATATATATATATATATATATATATATATATATATATATATATATATATATAGCTCCCATAAAATCCCCGGGGTTTTTTGCTTTGTATGTCGGGGGCGGGAGATTCATGTGATTGGTTGTTGGTCGTGTTGCTTGAATAAAATCCCCAAGCTACAGACACGCCCAGCTACAAGCTTTTTTTGAAGCTGTAGTGTGGACGCTCCGTCAGACGCGCCCAGCTCCAAGCTTTTTTTGAAGCTGTAGTGTGGACGCTCCATCAGACGCGCCCAGCTCCAAGCTTTTTTCGACGCTGTAGTGTGGACGGGCCGTTACGGCCCGTCCACACTACAGCGTCGAAAACTCCAATCTGCCCATTCACTTTCAATGGGGTGACGTCACGTTGCCTCGCTTTTTCGCCGAACTGAATTGTGGGTAGCAGAGCGGTCCGTCTCCTGCGTCAGAAGTTGAACATTGTTCAACTTCTGACGCCGGAGTAGCCAGCGCCAGCCAATCAAATCCCGTTTCTGAAAATCTGACAGCTCAAGCACTAGCCAATCAAACCGCGTCTAAGCTGGGAGAGATATCCCGCCGTTCATTTCTATATTTCAAAAAAAGATGGAGGAGAAATTGATTATCGCCGCAGCAATCACCCGGTTTTGTATGACCAGACCCTCTTCACCTACCGGGATACAAACCGGAGGAACCAGGCATGGAGGGAGGGGGCAGAGACGGTGGGTGAAACTGGTAGGTTTTCGCCTGTTTGGGGAGTTTATATCCAGTTTACGTAGTGTTAACATAGCTAGCAAGCATAGCCATTAGCCACTATATTTAGCATAAAATAGCACCATAGACATTAATCACATAAATGTTCATCATCCGCTGACACTTTACCTCTGCCACATCATAGACTATATTGCATTACATTAATGCACACAATGTCATACTCTGCTTTCACATTTCTTAGTTATATATATATATATATATATATATGCAAAAATGCATTCTATTTCCATGTAAATTACTGCTTTATTTAATTTTTATCTTTTTGCACTTTAACTATTTTATTACGGTGTAAAACATTTTGTGTTTTATATTAGATTTCTTGTTTTTTATATATGCACCATGACATCAAGTCAAATTCCTAGTATGTGCAAAGCTACCTGGCAATAAACCCGTTTCTGATAAAGTGTGACATGTAAAACCTTTTATGCAATTGACAGTGATAAAGGGATTTGGTTTTCATTAATGGAGGAATCATTTTCTTAAATTCAAGAAATTAACTGTATCATTTCATTTTATTAGAGGAAGTGTGCAAAAAGAGGTGGAAGTCCCTCAGGGACAAATACAGGAAGGAGAGGCTATTGGAGAAGGAAGGGAAAAGGAGCAGGGCAGGGTCTTCCGGGGGATCTAAGCCCTGGCGTCTCGCGGCAATCATGAGCTTTTTAAAGCCATTCATGCTTGACCGCGAGACGTCCAGCAATTCTCCCCGGCAAGCCCTGCCTCCATCCACATCCATAGAAGAGGAAGAGGAAGACAGCCTGGAAGAGAGCCTGGATGACAGCATGGAAAGCCAGCCAGGTGCCAGTCAGCCTGCCAGCCAGCCAGCCAGCCCGCCGGCCAGTCAGCCGGCCAGTCAGCCGGCCAGTCAGCCAGCCAGCCAGCCAGCCAGCCAGGCAGCTGGCCAGCCAGCCAGTCAGCCGGCCAGTCAGCCAGCACAGGCGAGAGTCGGATTCCGGGGGAAAAAGAGAAGGGGAAGGGAGATGTCTCCCTTTGAGGAAAATCTGCTTTTGACTGTAGGTCCAATGCTGGATATGCCACCCCCACCACCAGTGGTGGAGGAGGACGAAGACCTGCTCTTCTCCCGGAGTCTCTTGCCCACCATGAGGCTGATCAGCAGGAGAAATAGGCTGAGGCTCAGACTGACCATACACAAGGCGGTCCTGGAGGCAGCAGAGCTGGAGAATTAATGAATTACATACTGATACTGATCCACATGACATGTTTTTACACTCATCACACACTTCACTCACAACATTACATAAATAAAAGTTATTTAAAGTATGTTATGGCTATACTGTGTCTTGACTTGTTCATGTGGTTTGTCAGTTGCAACATACCAGAAGCTTCATGTATGTCGGTATATATAATGTGCTGTCTTCTGTAATTGTTCAGGTGAAAATCTGTTGTAATTTTTATCACTAAAAACAGGACTGAAGGAAAAAGGTTGTTGGTCATATCATAATATCAATTCAGGAAACATGTTTATTAGGAATGGTTGATTTTAAAATGGCTCATTTGGAATATTTGCTTTTTAAAGAAAATATGGGTAGCTCTTAAAAGAGCTTTTGGTTTGGAGACAATGGTGACCCTACACCACGTTATGCTGCCATGGCACTGCACCCTCCTCATTCAGATAGGAGCAGAAGGTCTCCCGCAGTTGGATGGATCTGCGTGTGGCGTTGTTGGAGCCCATCCTCGGTACATCACACAGGGTTGGAGTAGCTTCACCCGTGGACTCTGCGATAGGTGTGCGTGATGGTCTTCCTATCGTCTTCCTGCGGGGGAAGTTGTGCAACACACAGGTGGCCTTCACACACAACTCTGCTACCTCCGGCTGGTGGTGATGACACGCCGGAACATTCTCCACTGGGATGAGAGGATGCCAAACGCACATTCAACCACCAACCTGGCCCGGCTGAGGCGGTAGTTGAACATCCTCTTTTCACGGGTGAGCTGACGTCCAGGGAACGGACGCAGCAGGTTGTCCAGCAGCGGAAAAGCCTCATCTCCAACGAACACATGGGGAAGAAGGCCCAGCCGCTCGGCTCCTGGGATGACGGTGTCAGGTGGGAGCTGCAGACTGCCATCTCGGAGGCCCTCTTCAAAAGCGGAATTCCTCAGGCTCCCACTGTCGCTGCTCCTTCCAAAGCCTCCGACATCCACTACCCTGAAGAGGTACTCAGCATCCACGACAGCCAGCAGTACCAAGGAGTGGGTGGACTTGTAGTTGAAGTACAGGGACCCAGAATTTGCCGGAGCCTGGATCACCACGTGCTTCCCATCTATGGCACCAACACAATTTGGAAAGTTCCAGCGCTCCTGGAACCCAGCAGCGATGGCTCTCCAGGCCTCGGTCTGTGGTACCGGCATGGTCTCCTCAACCAGGGCGGTCCAGATGGCACCCGCAACCTCCCTGACGATGACAGCCACGGTTGCATGCCCGACCCGATAGCTGAATGATATGGTCCTGTACGAGTCACCGGTTGCCAGGTACCTGAGAACAAATATATATACATGATTACAAAATATATTTATTCAGACCCCACACACACACACATTGATCACAGACACACACACAGACCCCCCCCACACAGATCACAGACCCCCCCCCCCAAACACTGATCACACACACTGATCACAGACACACACACAGATCACACATTGATCTCACACACACACAGACCACACACCCCCCCACATACTTTGTTTACCTAGCTATCTTAATTAATGTTATCCATCTTCTGACCTAAATCACAGACTTCATTCATGCATTCTCTCTCCTTCTATTCAGAGTCAGATGAAAGAAGAAGAAATACACAAAACGTACCGTAGGCAGATGGCGAGTCGCTCGGCAGGTCCGATTGACAAACGCAGATGGGTGTCAGCCTTTGTAATCAGTGGACCCACTTTTCCGAGCAACTCGTCAAACACGTATTTGCTCATCCTGAAGTACTTCTGAAAGAGTTTGTCATCCAGACGGAGCTCTTGGACCAGAACGTGGTATTCCCCCCGTTGCAAACGTTTTCGGAGTATAGGATGTACCCAACAGTGACGCACACTAAATGGCTTCCTGCGAGACAATCTATACAATGTATGCAACCTTGCACACACACGTGTTACCCTCATTGCCCTTCTTACCCTTGCTACAACACCGGCATCCATTTTAGCAATAGTGGAGAAGAACCGGGTTTTTTTGCTTTGTATGGCGGGGGCGGGACATTCATGTGATTGGTTGTTGGTCGTGTTGCTTGAATAAAATCCCCAAGCTCCAGACACGCCCAGCTCCAAGCTATTTTTGGAGCTGTAGTGTGGACGCTCCGTGAAACAATGTAAGGATGCATTGGTCATGATTAACAATGTGCAAATAACAGCTACCACAGTGCCATGCCCATCCAGCTGCCAGCCTGATGTGCTTAACACTCATAGGCTGACTCACCAGTGAGCAGAAAGCAGGGGGTTCTATATGAACAATAAATAATACAAATAACCACTTTCACAAACAGGTATTTCATAACTGCTTACAGTGAGGAAGACATTTAAACTGTTATTGGCCTTCACAGGCTGCTGTAAACTAAACACCTCTCTCTGACAGAACACCTCACTGAGTGATTTAACTCATAATCTAACTTCCAGGTTTCTCTTTTCAGCCGCAGACCCCATGTCGCCTCTTTATGTGCGTCGCTAAGTTCCTCGTCCTACGTGTGTACTTTAAAGCGGCTCGGCATCGTTAACAATTTGCGAGCGATTTTTCAAGTTGACCGTCTGTAGTATATAGAGGCTTCCTAATGACGTCATGGGATTTCGCGGCAGCCATGTTGGAGTACCACTCGTACCACTCTACTGGCGGGAGCGTTCAAAAATGGCGAAAATGAAAGGATACTACGAATCACTAAACCCGGAGGATAAGACCGTTTACAGAGACAAATGTGCGTCGATTGGTTCGGTGGACCCTTATTTGATTCCCGTTAATGATGACAGCACCGACATAAATTCATGGCCTTCACTTTCCTACTTTGATATCGTGAACTACCTCGTTTTTTCGCCTATTCCATTGTACACCATGGAGGAAATGAAGGCGTACAAAGGACTCAAGGCACATAAAGAGTTCACATCCGGGTGGATCCGCGACGTTTGCGTTGCATATCAAGGAGATGTGGCTGTAATAGCTGGAAAAGTGAGTAAATATTTCGTGAGGTCCTCTTCAGCTGGCTTTTTAAATATCCCTAAAGTCCCCCAAAATAAAATGGGTGAGGCTGCTTTTATCCACTACGCTACCAAGAAATATCAGAGGCCAACTCAGTGGACATTTTTAAACACCAGCTTTGTATTTATGTTTACTTTAATTTATAGGGATATCGTTGCATCAATAAACTTAGTCTTGTGTCTTATTTATTTTTATTATCATACCTTTTACCTCCTCCTGTCTCTTAACCAAAATGTTATATGTTGTTGCTATGCTGCATGTACCTGTAAAGGTCTTAACATCTGATCTGAGGGGAATTTCTTGTGGTTTATTTTTAACTTGTGATGTGTGCCATTTTGTAAAGCACTTTGAGCTACACATGCTTTATGAAAAGGTCTTTATAACTAAAGCTTTATTATATATTGCAATATATTTTAAATTACAAAAGTTGTGAATCTATTCTTGGTTGTCAGCTTCTGTTATGGGCTACCTAGCATAGGAATATGACAAGAGCTGACCACCCACTGGTTGTGTAAACAATCAGTATTTGAAAGTAAAGTTGGACCAAAATATTGGTGGTTCTAAATAGTCAACAATCCAATAATATTTTTGTATTTCATTTTTCAGGTATTGCATTCTCAGAGTATTGGGCTGCCGCCAACATGTCTGTGGGTACTGATGAAGAAGGATGGTGCAGTCATCACAGCTAACTGCAACTGCAAGGCTGGTTTGGGATCGACATGTACCCATGTTGCATCTCTCCTGTTCTACATTGAAACATCTGTACGGATACGTGATGCCAAGACAGTTACCCAGGAAAAGGCGTATTGGCTTCTACCTGGATCAGTGAAGGATGTAACACCTTCCCCTGTTGCTGACATTGACTTTAGTTCGGCTAAAACCCGAAGGAATCGTTTAAGCCAAGCAATTGACAGTCTTGGTGATGCAGCTAATTTAACAACAACAACAACAACACTTTTACGTCACTCGAGGGAAATTCCAAAAGTGACAGATGCTGAGCAACAGTCTTTCCTGGCATCACTGAAATCTACTGGAAGGAAGTGTGCAATATTGACAATCTCAGCTCCACACAATGCCGATTTTGTCCCAAAAGTGACTTTGTAAACATTTCCTAAGCCGCTTTCTAGTTTAAAAAGTGAGAACTGCCTAGAAATGGACCATAAAGCGCTTACAGAACATTGCCAAGGGATCAATGTCGCTATCACCAAGCCGGAGGCGGATGTCATTGAGAAGGCAACAAAAACACAGGCCAAATCCAAACTCTGGTATCAATACAGAGCTGGGCGGATTACAGCATCTCGTATGAAGGCAGCATGTTCAACAAGTGCAAGTAAACCATCGCTTAGCTTGATTAAAGCTATTTGTTACCCAGAAGCCGCAACATTTAAAACTGCAGCTACTGAATGGGGATGTAATCACGAGAAATCAGCACGTGAAGATTACATTACAATTATGAATCAACATGACAGTTTCATTTGCCAGGACTCTGGGCTCGTGTTATCGCCAACATTTCCATATTTAGGTGCTACTCCAGATGGTGTTGTGCCCTGCAAGTGCTGTGGTGTAGGTGTTTTGGAAATTAAATGCCCCTACTGTGTTGCTGCACCGTCAGACCATACATGTCTGGAATCACGTGATGGACAGGACAGGCTGAAGAAGACCATGCTTATTTATATCAAGTGCAGACCCAGTTATTTCTATGCGATGTTGAATATGCTGACTTTGTTCTGTGGGTGAATGGAAAGATTCATCTTGAACGCATAACCCCAGATATTGACTTTTGGGAGAAGGTATACCCCAAAGCTCATGAATTCTTTCAGAAGGTCATTCTCCTGGAGTTGAGTGGGCAATTCTTCACCAGAATTCCCAGTGCAACTACACCAGTCTCCATTACTGCACCAAAAAGGCCTCTCTGCCTGATACCAGACCCTGCTGTATGTGCCACTCTGACTCAGCCAACCGATACCCAACCACTGGTACCCAAATGGTGCCTTTGTCGTGGAGAGGAAAAGCTTCCCATGATAGGATGTGATAACACAAATTGTGAAACTACCTGGTTTCATTTTGAATGTGTTGGTATAACAGTTGCCGCCAAAGGAAGCTGGTATTGTGACAAATGTCATCAGCATGTCCCCTCTCAAAAGAAACAGAAGTATTAATCAATCTGAATGACAGTGTATATATTTATGTGATTATATATATGAGGTGTTTTGCACTTTGTGTGTATGGTTTTGTGAATGTGTTTTGAGAAAATAAGCCCTGCTTTCAAAAAATGTGTTTTAGCGTTGAAAAAAACTGTAATATGGACACAATGTTAATGTATCTCTGTTATGTGAGGTGATCTCTGCAGCTTACAGTTAAAGGAGCGTACTTGTTGTTCACCCTTTTTCAATGGGTAAATTGGAAACTTGTAATAAATATAATACTTTGCCCTTTCAATTGTTTTTTTCTAAATGTATTTACCCAAGCTTGAATATTCTACCAGTACTATTCTAGTGCGCAGTGCAGGTCTGAAACCACATTCAAGCAATTTGGGATGTGTCCAATCTGACAATAGAAAACTTGAGAGAAAAACATTAATCTTCCATGCCTGAAAACATCTTAAATAATTGTTCAAACATTCCCCTACACAACCAAACCCCAAATCACTTTTCTGATTATCAAGACATTGAATTGACCAAGTACAACATTGACAATAATGTAATAATAATTACAATACAAACGTATCATATTTTTCAATCTGATATGGGTTGATTGGGGTGTAACAGAATGTAAAGGCTCAATCAACGGGTATTACAGTATCACACACATTATTCAGGTCGCAGCACACTTCAGCTATTTTATCCATCAATGTAATCCCATCTACATCTTTAGAAAGTAAAAAATACATTAGTAATATATTACAAGCTTTTCTTTTAAGTTAACATTTTCTGTTGTTACAATGTTACATCATTCCTTCTTCTTCCCCAGTGGCTCCCAGGACTGGTGTGGGCTCTTCTAAAGATGGTATATCAGATACCATGCTGTAGAGATCAAGTGGTGCGATGGATGACCTTTTTCTGGCGCGTTTATACCTGGCATGTGTAGCAGGGGAAGGTGCTGTAATTTTCTCGTGGCCCAATTTGACAGACGGTGCCCAGTCAGGATGATTTTTGTCAAAAAGTGCCACTGGTTTACCTGCAAATAAATCAGATTGTAGGTCAGTTATATCCTGGGTGAACTGTTAATTAATACAAATTTGACCTTTTTTGACAGGCGAAGTCAGACTTTAGATATATTTAAAATGCTGGTGTCAAGACATTGGAACATGACAAATAATTGAGGAAACCAAAAGCCTCTGAAAAGGTGCCAGGGACTGTACAGCCTTTACTGTTTACATATAATCAAATGGCCAGTAGGGGGAGGAATTACTTTAAATTACAGTTAAACGAAGCACTGCAGGAGATTGACAGACTGGTGGGAAGATGACCTGAGCCAAGGGATGACTTTGTTTTGTAGATACTCCACAATCTGATATGTCGATCGATGACACAGACTCCAGGATTCATATGTCCTTGTTAAGATACATGTCTTAGTAAGTGGGTTGTATGTTGATTTTGAATGTTTGTATGTAAAACCTGACACTTACCTGACGTGAAATGATCCCCACAAACGCGAGTATAGTTGTGGTTGGATGGTTTGAGATCCTCCCGTCCGATCCTATTGAGCCATGTTTCCCGTCGACGCTTTGAAAGTGCATACATTGCTTCACCCTGGTGTGTTATAACCGCCGGCAGCCTGTAAAATGACTTTGGCCCCTTGTTTCGATCACCTCTGTTGCCGCAGCCAACAATAGCACAGAAGTTCACCATTATATGTCAGATAAAAAACAGGTAGGCTATGAGTATTACGGTGTCTGTTTTGGTACTCCAGTATGGCCGCTGGGCTGACGCCGCGTCACCCGTGACGTCATATGCAAAGCCTCTATAGTGCCGCGCACATATACCATCAGGACGTTACTGATGGGGTGCGGCTGCGGAGTGATACTGTGTGTACGCAAGCCCGCATCTAGGACGGATCTATGTATCATGGCTGGAGACCTGTTGAGTAATAAAGATACCTCATACAAAGGTCTACGGATACCTGATCACTCTCCATGACCTGCGGTCAGCTATATAGCATAAAGGACTATTACACCGTCTTTCTTGAACAATCCGAAGTGTTGCCAAACGTTTGATTTGTAGGTATTTTTCGGTGCGCTGTGTTTCTCTTTCTCCTCAACTTCCGTGTGTGTTGATAACTGAGACTCTCGGCCTCCGTAGTGGCGAAGCAAATATCAAAGATCGTCTCTGCTGAGCGTTGACAAGATGAGGGGATTTTATATGAATGTATCGTTTTTTTACCGATGCAAAGACGCTACGCAATCGATGCATCGCGAGTTCAACCCGGTTCAACCCAAACTGTAGCCGTTGTGCACTCTTTCAACCGGTGCACTCGCATCTTGAACGTTTATGCCGGTGCACCGATGCGAATCGGTGAATCTTAACATCTCTAATATATATATATATATATATATTAGGGCTGTCAGTCGATTAAAATATGTAATCGCGATTAATCGCACATTTTTTATCTGTTCTAAATGTACCTTAGAGGAATATTTTTCAAGTTTTTAATACTCTTATCAACATATGAGTGGACAAATATGCTTTATGCTAATGTTTATTATCATTTGAACAAGGACAAATATTCTCATGAATATTAAACAACAACCTCTGAACATTACAAATATTCGCCTCAAATCAACCTGGAACCTCTGATATGTTGCACTATCCGAGCTGAGTGTGCTGACTTCTCCTGCAATGTCCCGCTGTCTGCTTCCTGCATCAAGTAAAGTGCTCGGCGCAGTTGTGGCGAAATGTCGCTCCTCTGTTTTCATTTAAACAGCTCTTTATATCCGTTAGCGCAGCTAGCTAGCACCAGATGCTAACAACAACAATGCACGTAAGGTCTCTCTCTCGCTCGCTCGGGCCACACATACACACACACTCCCGGTCCTCCCAATAGCTAGTCGGTGAGCGTGGAAGTGGGTCTGCCACAAGCGGGCGGCAGGAGCGGGGCTGTCAGCATCAGCTTGTAGATGGTATTTTAAACTCAATGCGTTAATCGCGTTAAAATAATTAGTGGCGTTAATTTTTTCGTGTTAACTTGACAGCCCTAATATATATATATATACACTGATATACACCTGAACATCAGCAGGAGAGAACTCTTTAAAGTAGAGACACTACATACTGATATACTCCTGAACATCAGCAGGAGAGGACTCTTTAAAGTAGAGACACTACATACTGATATACACCTGAACATCAGCAGGAGAGGACTCTTTAAAGTAGAGACACTACATACTGATATACACCTGAACATCAGCAGGAGAGGACTCTTTAAAGTAGAGACACTACATACTGATATACACCTGAACATCAGCAGGAGAGGACTCTTTAAAGTAGAGACACTACATACTGATATACACCTGAACATCAGCAGGAGAGGACTCTTTAAAGTAGAGACACTACATACTGATATACACCTGAACATCAGGAGGAGAGGACTCTTTAAAGTAGAGACACAACATACTGATATACACCTGAACATCAGCAGGAGAGGACTCTTTAAAGTAGAGACACTACATACTGATATACACCTGAACATCAGCAGGAGAGGACTCTTTAAAGTAGACACACTACATACTGATATACACCTGAACATCAGCAGGAGAGGACTCTTTAAAGTAGAGACACTACATACTGATATACACCTGAACATCAGCAGGAGAGGACTCTTTAAAGTAGAGACACTACATACTGATATACACCTGAACATCAGCAGGAGAGGACTCTTTAAAGTAGAGACACTACATACTGATATACACCTGAACATCAGCAGGAGAGGACTCTTTAAAGTAGAGACACTACATACTGATATACACCTGAACATCAGCAGGAGAGGACTCTTTAAAGTAGAGACACTACATACTGATATACACCTGAACATCAGGAGGAGAGGACTCTTTAAAGTAGAGACACAACATACTGATATACACCTGAACATCAGCAGGAGAGGACTCTTTAAAGTAGAGACACTACATACTGATATACACCTGAACATCAGCAGGAGAGGACTCTTTAAAGTAGACACACTACATACTGATATACACCTGAACATCAGCAGGAGAGGACTCTTTAAAGTAGAGACACGACATACTGATATACACCTGAACATCAGCAGGAGAGGACTCTTTAAAGTAGAGACACCACATACTGATATACACCTGAACATCAGCAGGAGAGGACTCTTTAAAGTAGAGACACTACATACTGATATACACCTGGACATCAGCAGGAGAGGACTCTTTAAAGTAGAGACACTACATACTGATATACACCTGAACATCAGCAGGAGAGGACTCTTTAAAGTAGAGACACTACATACTGATATACACCTGAACATCAGCAGGAGAGGACTCTTTAAAGTAGAGACACCACATACTGATATAGACCTGAACATCAGCAGGAGAGGACTCTTTAAAGTAGAGACACTACATACTGATATACACCTGAACATCAGCAGGAGAGGACTCTTTAAAGTAGAGACACTACATAATGATATACACCTGAACATCAGCAGGAGAGGACTCTTTAAAGTAGAGACACTACATACTGATATACACCTGAACATCAGCAGGAGAGGACTCTTTAAAGTAGAGACACTACATACTGATATACACCTGGACATCAGCAGGAGAGGACTCTTTAAAGTAGAGACACTACATACTGATATACACCTGAACATCAGCAGGAGAGGACTCTTTAAAGTAGAGACACTACATACTGATATACACCTGAACATCAGCAGGAGAGGACTCTTTAAAGTAGAGACACCACATACTGATATAGACCTGAACATCAGCAGGAGAGGACTCTTTAAAGTAGAGACACTACATAATGATATACACCTGAACATCAGCAGGAGAGGACTCTTTAAAGTAGAGACACTACATACTGATATACACCTGAACATCAGCAGGAGAGGACTCTTTAAAGTAGAGACACTACATACTGATATACACCTGAACATCAGCAGGAGAGGACTCTTTAAAGTAGAGACACCACATACTGATATAGACCTGAACATCAGCAGGAGAGGACTCTTTAAAGTAGAGACACTACATAATGATATACACCTGAACATCAGCAGGAGAGGACTCTTTAAAGTAGAGACACTACATACTGATATACACCTGAACATCAGCAGGAGAGGACTCTTTAAAGTAGAGACACTACATACTGATATACACCTGAACATCAGCAGGAGAGGACTCTTTAAAGTAGAGACACCACATACTGATATAGACCTGAACATCAGCAGGAGAGGACTCTTTAAAGTAGAGACACTACATAATGATATACACCTGAACATCAGCAGGAGAGGACTCTTTAAAGTAGAGACACTACATACTGATATACACCTGAACATCAGCAGGAGAGGACTCTTTAAAGTAGAGACACTACATACTGATATACACCTGAACATCAGCAGGAGAGGACTCTTTAAAGTAGAGACACTACATACTAATTTGAACCTGAACATTTGCATAATATGTCCTCTTTAAATTAAAATCAAAATATTGTTCATGTACATTTACAACTACATGTATTGTATTTACAATGGATCCAATAAAAGGATTTGCTCATTTGTTTCATATTATAAAATGATGTGTGTCAGGACTAGTTCTCATACTGATAATCATGTATACTATGTTCTAATCCCACTTTAGGATGTTGAACTTGCAACAACACAAATGGAGCCAATGGTATTGGGACTCTATCTCGTGAAACACGAAGGCGCAGAGCCCGGGGGAACCACTTGCGGATGTTGGCGTCATCATCGAGGGTGTTGGAGTGCTGCGAGAGCTGAAATACTTGGCAAATGGATGGGCAGTACTGCTTGTACTGATTCACAGCCTCAATCTGAGCTACCCCAAGGAGCTGAAACATACACTTGAATTCATTCAAAAAGTATTGATGGGGTTGGATGGCAACAGACCGTCAACCAAGGGGCAGGTTCCGAAAAACAGATTACAAGAGTAATCCCAAGGACAAAACAGACAGACGGACGGACGGACGGACAGACGGACAGACACACAGACAGAATTGTGTTTCTGCTTTTGAAAGTTCAAGGCATATGTTCATGTGTATAAAAGAGGCAAAGATGTACTGTAACACATTATGTGCTTGAGCAATATTATGTAAGTGTTTGGAAAGATGTAAAAAAACACCATACTTCATAGTAAAGTTGCATTTAAAAAAATGTTCATATAATAAGTCATTGTTGTAGCTTTTCAGCCCACATGTTAACTTCTTGAGATCACTCTGTTTCTCATCACTGTCAAATTCAGCAGCTGTGGGGTTTTTTACGCAAAGCGCTTTAAAATTCTAATATTTGCCCCTACCACTGTTGGAGTTAAGTGTTGTTTTGTTGTTGTGGCAATTCAGATGGTTGTTTGCTAAATGCAATGTTATAAGTGTACACTACTGAACTTTGTCTAAAATGAACATTTTAAATAAAATGAGGGGAATTCAAATTACTGAGTTGTAGTCATTTGAATTATTAAATTATGTTAAGTGCAAATAACACAATCCTACAACATAAATGGAACTAATTTGTGTTAAGTAATTACAACCTAACTGTGTTAGATAATCAGTGCAAACTTTAAGTAAATACAACATCATTGTGTTAAGTAAAAACAACAATTTAAGTAAATTCAACATAACTGTGTGATGTAGCATTTAATTAAGATGCTTTGGTAATATTTACATAAATGCAAGAAGTAAATATTAGTTTACTAGTCTGTTTCCTATTTACTTAGCCTTGTTACGTGCAACCGGTTGACATAACTAGATTAAGTCAATCTAACATATCATTTCTTTGAGTGTATCTAACTTGAGTTTTTATTATATCAATAACCTGTTGAAATGTTACTGTTATTTTTACTGTCCCGAAAAGCGCGTCGGCAGCCTCCAGGAAAGCTTCTTTCACAACTTCGCCGTCTTTGAAAGACTTCATGTGTTTCGCAAGAACGTGACTGACACGATGAGATGCTCTGGTAGCAGCCTATGGGATTAGATGTGTATCATAAAGATAAAGCAACACTTTCTCAAAATAAAGCAAAACTATGAGTTTAAAAGAAAAAAAAACGAAGTCAACCAAAATAAAATACATTTCAAAAATAAAACTATAAGTTGCAAACAAATCATTTGTGTAATCATGTGAACTATAAGTATTTTTTCTTTGTTTTAACAGGTTTTTGTTTGCAGTTCTTGTTTCTTCTTTCTCAATGATCACACTTTTGCTCTCGCTGCAGCTCTTCTCGTTTGCGCTCCCTCATTTTTTGTTTGAGATTTGGACACAAACATCCCAGGTGGGCGGGACTTTCAGGGGTGCGTCCTCATTGGCTACTCAGTTTTTGAGTGACAGCCCACTACACCACAGATCATACAGTGCAACTCACGCAGCAAACTCCGGAGTCCACTCGGCCGCGTTAGTGTCGGTGTCTCCTGGGGAGTTTCATGAACATATCGGACTGATCTTATGGATTGCAGTGCATTATACTTGTGATGTGTAGTTTATACTTTGTTCCAACTTTAAATATTTTAATACCTGAACACACTGCTGCTGTTAAATTATTTCCCAATTTGGGATTGATAAAGCGTGTCTATTTATTTATTAAAAAAACACATCTATGTATTTTCAAGCTAAAGGTGATGCACAATATAAACTGTATAGTATTATTTTTCAAAGACATGTTACATTTCAAAAGCATATATTGCTATGTTTAGGACAAACAATTAAAGACTGCTTTAATTTAACAAATTCTGCAATATAAAAGTGGCAGATTAGCTTTATGAAACAGAGCTAGGCTGCATGCCAACACAATTAGGAGCATGCTCACGTCCTACGATGCTGGTCTGAAGAGCTGAATCATTCATACACTATGGATACAAACTGTGTTGTCTCGTTCTATATCCTGTGAGAAAATTATATATAATTAAAAACTCAACATACTATTCCTGAGGAAGATCTGAATAATCAACAGATTTGAATGGAATCTCGAACATGTTCATGTAGAATAAAGACAAAAGAGTGATTATACAAATTACATGTATTGAGATTTGAACCAGAAGAAGAAGTCTCAAAGAACGTTTTAAATAAAAGGACATAAAACAAAAAGCTGGATAATAATTAAATGTATATGTTACATTACATTGCATTTAGCTGACGCTTTTATCCAAAGCGACTTACAATAAGTACATTCGACCAGGAAGACACAACCTTGAAGAAAACAGAATCATAAAGTACATCAGGTTTCATAGAGCCAAGTATTTCAAGTGCTACTCAACTGGCTTTAGGTAAGTCCTTTATTAGTATATAAGTGCTTTGTTAGCAGTTCTTTGTTAATAGTTATATCGCTCGAGATGGAGTCGAAAGATATGTAAAGACATTTGGTCAAATGAAATGACACTGAGCCAGTGATAACAACAACAACGCGTGGATGAAGCTGGTGCAGGTCTTTCTTCATGCCCCCCCTCCGTGCTGTCCCCTCAGAGGAAGTGGGAAAACGGGATAAGACTCTGGACGCCACGCTGTCTCAATGATCCACACTGTTAATATGAGACGACAATAAATGTTTTAGGAAATTAAAAATATGAAGTTAACAAATAAAACTCAGCTCAGGGGCATCATGGACGGTAGGTTTTCCTACAAAGTTAACTCAGCCTCCATTGATTTTCATATCAAATTAGCGTGTTAATAAAATAAGCTATCATGGCTTATACTTGCATATCTAAACAGAATCATGAAAGCCTGTTGGTAGAGTCAGGCACACGAGTCCGTTTGAGTGTGTGCGCCGCTGTCTGAACGCTCACTCACTGCTAGCTATGTAGCTAACTGTTAGGCTACTTAGCTTGCATTGTTATGGATCGAAAGGTAGCACAAGCTAACTTTCATAGCACAGCTTTACTTCTCACTTAACACAATAAAGAAACAGACCGTATAGTACAGCACAAACAACACAAATGATCAATACTTGCATATATTTTCACTTGTAGTATTATAATAATTGAAATACTGGTTCTTCTGGGGGTGTTCTATCCAAGCTCAGCTACCGCACCGCAGCTTCCTGCACTGTACAATCGTTGGAGGACTGGGCTGTCACTCAAAGACTGAGTAGCCAATGGGGACGCACCCCTGAAAGTCCCGCCCACCTGGGATGTTTGTGTCAGAATCTCAAACAAAAAATGAGGGAGCGCAAAAGAGAGAGCTGCAGCGAGAGCAAAAGTCTGATCATTGAGAAAGAAGAAACAAGAACTGCAAACAAAAACCTGTTAAAACAAAGAAAAAATACTTATAGTTCACATGATTACACAAATGATTTGTTTGCAACTTATAGTTTTATTTTTGAAATGTATTTTATTTTGCTTGACTCAGTTTTTTTTTCTTTTAAACTCATAGTTTTGCTTTATTCTGAGAAAGTGTTGCTTTATCTTTATGATACAAAAATCCCATAGAAGCCTTGCTCTTGTTGTTGGGCCCGGTGAAAATTGACTGCTGTGCATTTAGCTGTCCTCTCAGGCCCCTCCCCTTTTGTAGCGTAGGGCAGAATTAGGAGGGAATTCCGTCTCGTAGCGTTTGTGCACTGTTTTGAAATGCCGCTCCTAAATGACCCTTCTTAGATAAAGCCACGCTCGCATTGCAGACGAGACAGATGGATTTTGAATTGGAATAGATACAAAAATAATCACCCTCCCACTCGGACTGAAAATTATATATTTTGGGCTTTTTTGCTTCAGCCATAATTGCGGTCTTGTTTGTGTGCAGACTGTCACTCCTGTTGACACGGAGAACGTCAGCGAAATAGTGCCCACTGCCCAACAGCCACACCCCCACACATGGGGTCACGCCGGCCAATCACAAAGCTTTGGTGCGTTCAAGTACATTATTCTGGCACGGGAAGATTATGTTATAGGACATTAACGATAAAACAGAATATTGTTGTTCTATTTTTAGACACATCTCGCGATCGAGTTGGTTGGGCACCCCTGCAGGCTATCCATGGTTCCGATAGAGAGGGGGGACGACAGAAGATCAACAAAAGATATGACATGAAATGATCTTACCAAATCTGAAATAGATGGTCAACTTCAATCATTTTCTTTCCGTTTTACTTATTGTAATCGCTGTACGCTGCTCTCTCTCGTCTCCTCTTCATGTCTAAACTTTTTACAGCACACGTATTTACAGCCAATCAGCTCTCTGATATAAGAGATGACGTTTGGTGAGTATGGCAGCACAGTGCCTCTATGGTGATTATTTGTGTGCCGCACACATTGAATAGAAAAATACTCTGAGCATGCGCAGTGTAGTTTTTACAGCACACGTTCATTTTAACCGCAGAGAGAGGGGCTTGATCGGGGCTTGCCCCACGTTGCTCAACGCGGCTCGATAGGCACACTGTAGACACTAGGCTTGTTTGAGACACGTTGCGGCTCGCCTCGAAAGTAGACGAGAGTAGCCGATCGCAGCCGGGGGAGGTGTCAAAAAGCTCGTCTTAAGTCGGACAGCTCGGACTCGGAGTCGGCTTGACTGGCTGGGTTTGCAATGGCGGAAATTGCGTTGGCGTTTTTCGTTGCAGATGAAGTGGATGCAATAGAAATCCCACATGTATTGTATGGAGAATGTAATTTGATTTAATCTTGCCATTTTAAATGATGTATTCAATAAATAAGGTTAAACCAAATCATTACATTACAATATATTTTATTTTAATGATTTGGTTTAACTTAAAGAGAAACTTTGCAACAAGCAGTGAAGTGAAAAGTAATGTACACAATCTACAGAATAACATATAGAATGAATTGAATGAGGAATAAACAGTGGGGTATGAATATACTAGATATCAGCCTGTGAGCAGTATGAACAGTGTGTATGAATACACTAGATATCAGCCTGTGAGCAGTATGCACAGTGTGTATTAATACACTAGATATCAGCCTGAGAGCAGTATGAACAGTGTGTATGAATACACTAGATATCAGCCTGTGAGCAGTATGCACAGTGTGTATTAATACACTAGATATCAGCCTGAGAGCAGTATGAACAGTGTGTATGAATACACTAGATATCAGCCTGAGAGCAGTATGAACAGTGTGTATTAATACACTAGATATCAGCCTGAGAGCAGTATGAACAGTGTGTATTAATACACTAGATATCAGCCTGAGAGCAGTATGAACAGTGTGTATGAATATGCTAAGATATATAAAGTATGAAAACGGTAAGCAGTATAGTATAAAATATATAGATATTAATTTCATGATGATAAACATTGTGGAACAATGATGAAAAATGGGAATGGATGTGGCGACGTAAAACTGACACAAAACAACAACAAACTGTTGCCAGCCAATGGGAGAGCTTCATCAGCAGCACGTGGTAAAACCCACCAATGAGCGCTCAGCTCGAGATACCAGCGAGCCGTTTCCCATCAAGCATTTCGCTTCCGCAGCTCGTGGAGAGCAACTGCGCCAACTCGCCTCGCTCTCAAGGCTGCGGGCGTCTTTGTCCCGCGAGATTTCAAAGTCTCATGTGGGCGAGCCTCCAGAGCAAGTCGGACAAAATGACTAACCATCATGCAACGCACGAGCAAGACGTTGATCGCAACTGCGCAGGTCTTGCTAGTCTCAAACAAGCCTACTAGTTAGAAGACTGCAGACTAAAACAGCAATGTACAGACGAATCAGACGACTTGTTAGCAGATTTAGACTTAAACCTTTTTGTCTCTTGCAGCAGAAAGGTGAATAATCTCAGCAGTTCAAGTTTAGCCATTCATCACGGCGTTATGTATTATAGGCACACATCTCAAGAGGCTTGAGGACAGAGAGAGAAGGGGCGTGACTTACAACGGCCTTATACCCCAGGTAGTGACATCACAATCATGTGGTACAGGCAGCGCTAACCAATGAACACAGAAGTCGCAGCTACTCACATAGACAATATGGTACACAGTAATACATGGAGTCATACACTATACAAGTCTGTATGTTATATCTCAACACTCCCACTTATGAATTATGTGCTTACTGTTTACCTGTTCATATCCAATCAATAAAACAAAAACATGGTACAAATGATTTAAATGTGGGCTTCTTCAACACATTTTACACATCCCTTCAAATGTCCCCAGCTTCAGTTTGGAAACAGGCTTGGTCTATAGGACAATAACCCAGTGTCATCTTTCCCTGCCTTCTGGTGGACCTTATGAAGTGGTATCCACGTGTTACACCTTTGTCTACACACAGGATTTTTAGCAAGAGCTATTGTCCCCCGATTGTCCTCGTTTACAACTGTTTTCTTATACACGTATGTGTCTATCCCTTTCAGTAGCTGCTCCAAGTATACACTCCTGTATTGTTAGGGCTAGAGCCATATGCTCAGCTTCACATGTGGAAAGTGCTACTAGGCTGTTTCTTGGTTTTCCAAGAGACTAGTGAGCTGTCCTTACTCATGCTCACACGCCCTGTCATACTGCGTCTATCTGTTTGATCTGCCGCCCAATCAGCGTCACTATACGCCTGTGGGCCTAGTTTCTCGCTGCTCTTTTTGAAACAAAGCGGCTTGTCTGCAGTACCCGAGCTAACGCAAAACGTGTTTTACTGTAACCCAATGCTCATCTGTCGGTTCAGCAAAATATTGTGATAACTTGCTTACCACGAAACATAGGTCTGGACGTGTACAGGTAGTCAAATAGATTAGGCTGCCAACAGCCTCTCTGTATTTCTTCACATCCACCATTGTAGGTGCATCTTCAGTGTAATCTAACTTGTGGTCACGAGGTGTGTCCCTAACCCTACACTCCTGCATGTCAAAACGTTCCAGTATCTTTTCCACGTATCTCTTTTGTGATGCTTTCACACAGCCGTCAGACTGACTGAAATCCATGCCCAGAAAATAATTTAATCTCCCTAAAGCCTTCATTTTAAATTGTGTGGAAAGCATGTTTTAGACTTTCTCTAACATCTTGGTGTTGCTGCTGGGATGATAAGATCATCGACCCAGATAGCAATTACTACTTTCCCCTCTTTAGACTCCTTGGAGTACACGCAGCGGTCTGCTGGGTTCTGTGTGAAATTGTCATCTGTTAAGCATTCATGCATCATCGTATTGCAATTTCGCCCTGACTGCTTCAGGCCGTATTGACTTCTCTAGCTTGCACACTAGCGTTCCTCCCTCCTTTACATAACCCTCAGGTTGTTCCATGTAAATGTCGTGATCGATGGGAGCATGCAGGTCGGCCGTCTTTACATCCATCTGGTGTAAAATCAAATCCTCTTGTGCGGCCTTCTGCATTAATACACGTACACTTGTCAGGTTGGCTGTAGGTGAGAACGTCTCCCCGTAATCTATCCCCGCCCTCTGACTGTATCCTTTCGCTACGAACCTAGCTTTGTACTTGTCGTGTCCGTCAACGTCTCCTTTAACTGAATAGACCCATTTACCTCCCACTGTTTTCCGGCCCTCCGGCAATTTTGTCAGGGTAAAAGTCCGACTGTCTTCTAGAGACTTAATTTCCCCAGGTTTCTGACTCAGTCGATGTCATGGCCTCTTTAAAGGTCAGAGGTCACCGCAAACTGCTCTGTAACAATAATCTATACTGTGTTTTATCCTCTTCATCACTATCTTCCTGAGTATAATCTCTCAAGTACTGTGGGGGTTTACGCTCCCTACTGGGATACCTCCCACTGTCTGAGGCATGTGACGCCACCCTAGGGTGCTGTTCGCCATCATCCTCTCGTGCCGACTGTGGAGCGTTAGCGTGTACATCTTTGCTCAGTACACTAGGCTGTGGGGCCTTTACTCCCTCTTCACCGTCTTCCTCCGAATCCTGTTCTCGCCACTGCGTTTGAGCCTCGCTGTCACAAGTTGTGCTGGTGATAAACTTTACTAGTCTGTGCTTCTGCACCTTCTCTTTGTCGGGGTAGTAAACTAGATAGGCGGGCTTCCCTTGTCATGCCCTACAACACGTCCTTTCTCACACCTAGTGTCTAATGTTCCCCTGTCCTGCTGGTACGCATAGCACACTGCTCCAAACGTATGCATCCTAGCTAAGTTACACTTCTTCCCTGTCAGTGCTGAATATGGCGTAGTGCCCGTGTGCTTATTAAAACACCGGTTTCTGGTATGCTTCCTGAATGGCATAGTGCCAAAGGTTCTTAGGCAGATCCCTGTCAATAAGCATAGATCTGGCCATTTCAAAAAGAGTGCGCCCTTCTCTTTCAGCTGTCCCGTTCTGATGTGGGGAATAAGGACAAGACGTCTCATGTCTGATCGTGTTCTTTCTCAATAGTGTCTGAAACTCCGAGTGAACTCAGTCCCGTAATCTGATCTAATGCATTTCACCGTCCCATAGGGAGCTACATCTGCCAGATACTTCTCAGTGGCTTGAACTGCGTCACTCTTCGCTTTCAGGAAATAAACAAACACTGCCCCTGTACACACATCTGTAGATGAGTGCATATTAGGGGTCGACCGATTATCGGCCAGGCCGATTATCGCGGCCGATATTCATCATTTGACCGATTATCGGTATCGGCCTTTTTTAATAAAATTGCCGATAACACTTTGGCTCTGATGCGGCCGTTTCTCTGTCTGCAGTCACCACTCTCTGTACACGAGCAATGTCCGCTATCTGATAGGCTATTACTGAAGTGTCAATCAACACTGAAGATTTTCCGGGCGGGAGCCAGCCATAGAGGCGGGACCTTCTCAGATTACAGGCAGGTGCGAAGAACGCAGACACAGACAGAGGCAAGCAGCAGCGCTGAGCGGCAGAGCCACACATGTGTTTCGAAGGTAAATCAGTTGAAAGCCGAAGTTCAATAAACATCCCAATCCCCTATGCTGAAGCTGCAAAAACACCACGATCTATTGATCCAATTCTATCAGTTACACAGGGACGCGGGAAGTCAGTCAGAGTTGGGGGTGCGTGCAGCGTCTCGCAGCGGAGTAACTGTGGTGCGGAGGGGGAGGGGCTGCGAGTGGTGCGGAGGGGGGAGGGGCTGCGAGTGGAGCCTCGCAGTTTTTCAGGTTGATATGTGAAGCTTATTAGCTGGCCAACATGTATCTAGCAAATATTTAGCAAAATATTAGAAGTGAGGCTACTAGACTAACGTTAGGTCTACTGTAAAAGCCTCACTTTTAATAGTTTGCAAAACATTAGCTAGCACTAGTTGCTAGCAGCTTATTGGGATGTTATGTTAGATAGACAGATATAATAAATGAAGCATTATTGTCAGTTAAGCATGTCAGCCTGCAGCCCCACTTCTTGTCTCTCTCTAACTCATTGCAGATGGCTGCACTAAAGAAAGGGCTCAGAGAGGAAATCAGTTGTAAGATGTTTAAAAGTTAATTAAACATAATATATGCTTAAATGCATTTCAAAGAAGTTGTGTTGGAGTTTGTGTATTCTACATTTTGACACCAAGATTTTCTGATTTTACTGCAAATGTATATCGGTTCCAAATATCGGTTATCGGTCTCCTTGATTACTAATAATCGGTATCGGTATCGGCCTTGAAAAAGCCATATCGGTCGATCCCTAGTGCATATACTTGAAGCCATTTATGGACTCGTTATTAACTGGACCAGCTAGATCAGTGTTCACCAACTCAAGTGGTGTGTTTGCTTTATCGGTCGGATCTCTGTTTCTCGTTTGGTGAACTTTCCCTCTATGCATACTGTACAATCGTTATCAGGCTTACGCTTTGTAGCCTTAATATGCATACCAACAGTTACATCCTGCAGCTTTAACACATGCTCATAATTACAGTGACTCATAATCTCATGCCACGTTTGGATATCATGGCTGACATGACACTTATCTTCAACATCACACTCTGTTTGCAAATAGTACATTTTCTTACATACATGAATGTCAAACTTGGAACCATCCGGTAACATCAGAGCATCTTTACCTTCGTCGAAGAACACCTTGGCGCCGCTAGCTGTAGCAGACTTCACGGAAAAGAGTTATTGGGGGTACGATGGGATGTATAGTGCGTTCTTCAGAGTCACTTTACACCGTCGTCCCTCGCTGTCTATCAGACACATCTCTGCTTCTCCTCTGCCGTGCGCCACCCCGAAGGTGCGCCTCCCGTTTGCCAATTCCATGCTGTGTCTCTCCGGCTTGAAGGTGCTGTCAAAAATCTTGAATTTATTCTCATCGTTGATGATGTGAGACGACGCTCCCGTGTCCACGATCAATCCTTTTCTGTGGGTCTGTTGTCTCTGTAGGCTGGTCCCTTCAGCTCGCACTTTGAGGGTGTAGTCATCTCCTCCCGCAGCTTCTCCCGTACCACCTGGCATGCTCGCGCACCGAGCGGCATCACCGCGGTCCTTCTTTGTGCACGCGTTGTCTGTGTGCCCCTTGCTTCTACAAAAGCTACACCAGCCTTTCTTTCTGCAGTCATCTTTTCGATGGCCTTTCACTCCGCATCGCCAACATGCGCCGACGTGTTCTCCGTCGCCATCGGGGATGAATCGTTTGGCGGGCTTTCTCTTTGTCGCTGCTTGGACCCTCAGCACCCTCTCGCTCGTCTCGTCTGAGGCTGAATCTTCTGAGGCCTCGAAGTTCCTCAACTTCTCCTTGAACTGTCCCAACGTTACTTCACTGTCACCGTGTGTCACCATTAGAGTGAACGGCTTGTATTTTTCGGGTAATCCCCGCATAACCATCGCCATCATTAGTCCCTCACTCGGTGCTTCTCCCGCGCTCCTGAGTGCCGTAATGATCTGCTCAGCTCGGATAATGCACTCTCTTACCGTCTCATTATCAGCTTTCTTCAGTGCAGTCATGGTTATATACAAGGTGACGTTCCTGGGCCTGCCTTTTCCAATATAGTGCTCCCTTAATATTCTGAGACTTTCTCGGCCCTTGTCCTTCGTGTCTCTGAATATCAGGCCTAAACTGGTATTGTCGAGTAGCGGCGCTAACTCACAATAGGCGTTAGCATTGAGCTTGTCGTCTTGAGCCCTCAGTGTGGCGGTCAGCTCTCCAGCGGGTGCTCGAAGGATGGTCTCCTTCAATCCCATTCCGTGCATGCCACACAGCATCCTCTCTTCCCAGAGCTCATACTCTTCTGCTTTCCCATCAAACGTGGGCCACTTGCTCTTCCTCGTGGTTCTATTCGCCATGGCTTTTTCGTTTGTAGCTTCAGTAGCTTAGGTCCTTGTTAGCTTAGCTTTAGCTTCCCTAGGAGTAGGATATTTGGGATATCCGTCGTAGCCAGGGTTTACGATCAGTTTTTGGGTGATTTGTACTGAGGAACAAGTATCACAGCACCGACGGGTGAAAAATGGTGTTTGGTAACACGGGGTGTTCAGGTAACACTTAAAGACTTTGTTATGGAACGCAAAGCAGAGTAGGGGGCTAGTACACCCTCCTGAGGGTCCGATTGTAGATGTCATGCGAGCATAACATGGTGAAATCAGTCTAAATTAACAATCGGGACGGAAATGTTCGGATTTCCAAAGGGAGGTTCTGTGAATAAATTAAAAATCAAGAACCGAAATAATTAACTATTCATATCTCAGACTGCACTGTGACTTTTATCTTTTAATGTTTATTTTATTAGCTTTTCTTTTTAATGACTGATTTTAAATGCCATTTTCTTAATGTCTTTCATTTTTTGTTTTTCTTTTAATGTTTCTTTTATTATCTTTTACTGTTTTTAAATGCTTTTGTCTGAATGTCTTTCATTTTTGTAAAGCACCTTGAATTGCCTGGTGCTGAAAGGTGCTATATAAATAAACTTGCCTTGCCTTGCCTCAGCTTCAGTAGCTTAGCTTAGGTCCTCGTTAGCTTAGCTTTAGCTTCCCTCGGTTCTCCCGATGCTAAACTAGCTTAACACGTGGCTAACTAGCTACTCCTATGCTAACCGTGCTAACAGGCAATCTTCTCGCCTTGTTATCGCACGTGCGCTTCGAACTGTAGAATACTTCCTCGCATCTGGGCCCATAACCTGTTAGCAGATTTAGACTTAAACCTTTTTGTCTCCTGCAGCAGAAAGGTGAATAATCTCAGCAGTTCAAGTTTAGCCATTCATCACGGCGTTATTTGTTATAGGCACACATCTCAAGAGGCTTGAGGACAGAGAGAGAAGGGGCGTGACTTACAACGGCCTTATACCCCAGGTAGTGACATCACAATCATGTGGTACAGGCAGCGCTAACCAATGAACACAGTTAGTAGTCGCAGCTACTTACATAGACAATATTGTACACAGTAATACATGGAGTCATACACTATACAAGTCTGTATGTTATATCTTAACACGACTAAACATGATCTTAAAATATATTTTAACATTTTTTGAATTATTATTTGCATTACTTTCTGCTGACACGTGGGACTGTGCCCTACCTTACCCTAATGACGAGTCACCACTGCACAGCAGAACAAACAGAGATTAGTGAAGTTGTTATTTTTTCTTTGACGTGTTAAATATTAACATATCTCAGTTTATCAGCAGGGAGGAGCTGAGTCTGCGTCATGGACAGTTTATTGGAAGAGAAATAGAAAGTGTGTACAATCAGCCTGTGCTGCGTTCAAGGACCATCTTGGTGTGGGACATTCTGTTTGAGAATCTCATGTTATTATTGCCTTATTAAAAAGATGTGTACAGTATTTGAGGGTTAAGATATAGGTACAGAAGTCAAATAACAACAGGAAATGTCGATGTGTTCATGGACCGAGTCTTTTTGGCGTGCCTGTGTTTATTCTGTTGGGTTTTTGCTGTTTTTACAATAGGTTTTATTACATTTCCACATTGAAAGACACACAAACTAAATGATATACAAAAGACAAATGCTGATATGACTTGGATTAAACTAAACTAACTAAAATAAGTGTTATACTGATAATAATAATTATGTAATACAAATGATGTAGATAAAACAAACAAATAAAATGATCATTTTAAAATACAACAACAATAATAATAATAAAAAGAATAAAAAAACACGTGTTGTACTAATAATAATAATTTTATAATACAAATAAACAAAAATATAGCAACAGCAACAACAAAAAGCATAAAAAGTAATTATTGTACTCATAAGTATTATTTAATATTACAACTAAAATAAAAAAAGGAAACACAATTTAAATAATGATAATAAAAAGTAAATGTATTTTGATAATAAAATCATCATAATATTTTAAACATATCCTAATTTTCCATAAAATGCGTAAAAAGTTCCCAGATATAATATCAATCATTCAGGTTTCCTCCTTTCCATTCTGTAATTTTCTCCCAAGAGTTGCTGTTTTTCCATTTGCACCTGAAGGCAGCATTGAGTTTCCCGGGAGCACCACCTCTCCCAGCCGGACAGGTAAGAACAAAGTTCCCCCAGCTGTACCTCACCTGTCCGGGCGTCGAACAGCCCAGGTGAGCGAGGCATCAACATTAACACACCTGAGCTCCAGGGAGGAGGACCGACCCTCAGCCATGGCCGAGTCCCAGCTTACGTGCATGGAGGACGGCCACATCGGAGCCAATGTCCCGGAGAACAAACCGGAGTTTTACTACAGCGAAGCGCAACGATCTGCCATAGAGGAGCTGCTGAGGAATGGCGACGGAGCCTTCAAAATGCGACTCAAAGAGGACAAAATCACAGATTTCCTGTCCGCGAGGGAGGTGAAGCTTCTGCTAAACACCTTCAAAATGTACGATTTGAATCCGGAGGAAAGTAGCAGTACTCCGGATCCGACAGACCATGATTCAGGGCTCCATTCCACTTATTGGCCCGAGATGTCGGATACGGATGTTCCGCCGCTGGATATCGGCTGGCCCAACGGGGGGTTCTTCAAGGGAGTGACGCGCGTGGCAGTGCACACACACCCGCCTAAAGAGAACGGACCTCACATCAAGATGGTCGTGAGGAAGATGATCCAGGAGGCCAGCAAGGTGAGGGGGACAGGAGCATATCGATATATTAATAATGATTCAGAATCAGGTTTATCACCAGGTGGGTGGTTGACACATACATGATAGTAAAACAACTTTGCAGCGTCTCTTTGCTGGAGGACTGCTTTATCTTTGCTGATGAAGCATTGACGGAGAGAGGACAGGACGAGAGAGGGTCATCTGATTATAGTAAAACATGTTCAGTGAAGTGTGGCCGGACTCCATTATTGACATTGGACTGAACAGATCAGTCATGAGAATGAAACCTATCTTATAGATTAAAATCATCAATTCCAGGGATGTTTTTAAATCACTAACTGCTAGATTTGAGTAGTTATCGACCACTCACAGAACATGGTCGATTAGTCAATTAAATGACGGACATATGTGTCCGTCTGTGGCTGTAGGTGCGCGGCATTTGCGCTTCAGATGATGCTCCCTCCACAAGTTAAGGCCCCCTCCGAGGTGTGGCCCCGCGCAGCCGGCGTGATCGGCCCTGTGTACACAATACAGTCATGTACGAAAGTGTCTAGGACTCCTTTTCATTCATAATAATTATCCTTTATATAAAGTATGACAAGTGAAATGGATATTACAGTAAACGTTTGACTTGTTTTTGGTCTTAAAGGGTTTTTTAACGTGAACTTGTTGAGACCCTCTTCTTTAAGGGTTTTCAGTCAGTCGATTAAAGGCGGAGAGGACAGTGCATAATTCCTCCTCACGCAGAAACAAAGACTCTGAAGGGGCTCTGTGTGTAATGCTCCGTCGTAATGCTTAGTCATGGAGCGCCAGAGCTGAGTCATCTTTTCCGCACAGCAACACTGACGACTCACTGGCCTCTTTAAACACACGGTCAACACAGACGCACGCGTGTGTCAAACGCTTCTCGGAATCCCCTCCCTGTACACTTTCTGTTTCTATTTATAAACTTCTTTTGTTAACGCGTGTTCTCTCCTTCTGTCCTTCTCTTGCATTGGAATGGCCTGAAGCAGAATGAAACACCTCTTTATCATGACTTCCCCATGCTGGCCACACTGCAGGAATGTGGCACATGTGTTGTGTTCTTTTTGTAAATTATTGAGAGTTCTTGTATTTTAATGTGTGAGTATTTTATACCTCGGGATTGTGGGAAATAGTATTTAGATCTTTCTGTGTGTACAAACATATTTTGAGATTGACAATAAAGTTGACTTTGACCTTCACCATTAGTACACTTCCTTTTGTAAACATTTATAATAAACCAGGGATGAGAACTGGCAGCCCACTTTAATATGCTTCTGTTCAGGTTGATATCTGTATGTTGTGCCTCTATAGCAGGGGTGGGGAACCTTTTTCCTCTCAAGGGCCATTTACATTTTTTCAACATCCTCCGAGGGCCGTACAGATTATTGACCTCTGCTTAAAAATCACAGCACATTCATTTGACCTTTCTTTCATGCTGTGCAAAGAAAAAGCAACCTCTTAGTCCAGATATCTCACCATGACTCGCGCATGCATCCACGTGCACGGTTGTGGCATGACCATCAAACAGAAAGATATGGACACAAGATGTGTGCAAATGTATTTAGTTTCCTATCCATGTGGACATGATTTAAGTGGGGGGGGGGGGGGGCCTAACCTCCTCTAGGGGGGTCCGAGGGCATGCTCCCCCGGGAAGATTTTTTTTTAAATATTGAAGTTAAAAGCATCAATCTGGTGCACAGCAAAATGAAGAGATCTATGGAAACATCTCTCAGCACCCAGATGAAACAGAACTGGAAGCAGATTAACTTTTTCTTTATGGATATTTTACAAATCACTCTCCTTTCAAACTGTATTCTTGTTTATTAATAACAACTTTTTTGTACTGTCAGTATTTTATACCTGTTTACTTTATTCTCTTCTTTTTTGATAACTATAATGATCATATAAAGATGTGCCTTCACCTCACTGGTTGGAGAAAAAGCTTCTTATATTCGTTAGCATAGCTAGCTAACCAGATGCTAATGATAACAACACAGTTATTGACTGTATGATCAGTATGACGGATGAACAGATCGCCACTGGGCTTTCAGCTAGAGACACAGCCACGCAGAAACTGCGGCATGTGTAGCCTACGGACTTATGGGTACTGCAATTATCTGAAGTGCTGGAGTGGCGTTCTGGTGCTCTCCGTCAGAACTGCACCCCTGTCAGACGAGACATATACTACGTGATGACACGTTAGGCTCGTGTTGTGTTCAAGGACCCTGACCATTGCCAGGAAAAACAGGCACTCGCTTGTTTAATTATTTTGCGGTCTAGATTTCTTACATTTTTTTATTTTTTGCGTGTGTTTATAAGTTACCTCGAGGGCCGTACCAAATTGTCTCGCGGGCCGTATACGGCCCGGAGGCCGGAGGTTCCCCACCCCTGCTCTATAGGGACATGCTTCAATGTTCAAAAAGCTCTTTACTTTGATCATGTGCCTTGTGATTGGTCAACCACTTGGAGATGTCCCGCCCCTTAGCCTATCCACAATGTGTTTGACCACTAGCCAATATAAGTGCGAGTGTTACAAAGTGATGTCACTATGTTCCAGAAGGGGGAGGAGTGTGTGAGAGAGAAACTAGCCTTTGCAGACCATTTACATGCACATAAAACCTTTACTACATTACATTATATTTGACGCTTTTATCCACAATGACTTGCAATAATGTTTCAAACTCTGAAACAACAAGGACAGTGCAGATATATGCACTGCAAGCCAGTCATACCATCGCAAGTGCTGCTGAGTGAGTTACAAGGCCTACATAATAATAATACACAATCTAACTCTAAAGGGCCTCTTTAACTCCATATCATGCCCCATTGTAAAGGTGTACGGGTGTTTCCACGGTTGTCAGTCAAAGCGAAAGAGAGAAATGCAGCTGTGGAATGCAGCACACCTGGTTTTTCATCGGAGAGACCGGGAGATTTCTCAGAACAGAAACACATTCTGAAAACACCACAGCCAGTTCTGCTGGAACAAACCCAATCACCTGAACATCTTCATTCTTGTTCAACGTTCAAGTGAAACTTGTGTCAGGTTTCTCCTCTCTGTGGAACCACAGGACAGAGTAACCTTCCCTGCCCTGTAACCCTCCCTCCTCTGATCTGAACATGTCTCTACGTGTTTGACAGAACATTCTCCCTTTTCCTCTCGTATTGTTTGTCTCTGAAACATCATATAACGTGTATTATGAATATAACATGCATCAGCCGCGTCCTATCTTCCAGCACTCTCACATCATTCAAAAAGCTTTTCACTCTCGCCTTCAACTCCTGATCCACTAACCCCTCGCCCTTTGTCCACCTAGCTTAGCACTTTGTTGTTATTGTTCTCTACCTGCTTGTAACACGCGTTGAGCACCAGGAGAAGTGCTTTATAAACAACATGTATTATTATCTTCTGTCTAAACAATTCCACGTTTAGACATCTACCTGCCTGTTAAACACTTTGGTTTACACGCATGAACCCGATGCATGAAAGTACTACAATAAGGCCAACACACATGTGTTCCCTCTCCTGTAGTTCTATGGGCTAATTTAGTGCATGTAAATGGTCTGCAAAGGCTAACATCCCGGTGTTCCTTCCTTATGGAGTTTCTCCTTTTTTAATGTTGATGCCTCGTCTCTTTGGTGGTGGACATCCTTTAACCACTAAGGCTTATAATATTAACATGTTTGGAATCAACATGTCAGCCTCTCGGGGGCGTTCAGGGGGCTTAGATTGTAGTTGGCCGCTTTTTGACATTCATTAATATAAAATGAGAGGTTTCTCCATGTTCCCTTTACACTGTGGGTTTTCTCTGGAAGTGTTTCCTTGTATGATGTGAGGGTCTGAGGACAGAGGGTCTGAGGACAGAGGGTCTGAGGACAGAGGGTCTAAGGACAGAGGGTCTGAGGATAGAGGGTCTGAGGATAGAGGGTCTGAGGACAGAGGGTCTGAGGATAGAGGGTCTGAGGACAGAGGGTCTGAGGACAGAGGGTCTAAGGACAGAGGGTCTGAGGACAGAGGGTCTGAGGATAGAGGGTCTGAGGACAGAGGGTCTGAGGATAGAGGGTCTGAGGACAGAGGGTCTGAGGATAGAGGGTCTGAGGACAGAGGGTCTGAGGACAGAGGGTCTAAGGACAGAGGGTCTGAGGACAGAGGGTCTGAGGACAGAGGGTCTGAGGACAGAGGGTGTAAGGACAGAGGGTGTAAGGACAGAGGGTCTAAGGACAGAGGGTCTAAGGACAGAGGGTCTGAGGACAGAGGGTCTGAGGACAGAGGGTGTAAGGACAGAGGGTGTAAGGACAGAGGGTCTAAGGACAGAGGGTCTGAGGACAGAGGGTCTGAGGACAGAGGGTGTAAGGACAGAGGGTGTAAGGACAGAGGGTCTAAGGACAGAGGGTCTGAGG
The DNA here is from genome assembly GCF_902827115.2 of Pseudochaenichthys georgianus. Lineage (NCBI taxonomy): Eukaryota > Metazoa > Chordata > Actinopteri > Perciformes > Channichthyidae > Pseudochaenichthys > Pseudochaenichthys georgianus. Next base: position 48,715,559 of record NC_047503.1, read on the forward strand.
ACAGAGGGTCTGAGGACAGAGGGTCTAGCCTCTACAACCCTGTGACCTGCCCGAGGAGAAAGGGAGCGCTGTGGGGAAACATTTCTGAAGACACATGAAGTCCTTAATTCCTCAGCTGATCTCCTTTTGTTGTCGTGAAGCTGGGTCTGTGATGTGTCAGCCCGACGGGAACACAGCGCAGGGATTAAACAGACCTCAGCAGATAACTCTCTGTGAGCTCTGCTATAAAACATTCTGTCGGAAAGCATTTCGTTCTTTCTCAGCCTGACAGACGTGACATGGAGGCGGAGCAAAGAGTCTGAGCTCATGTTTCTTCCTCTGTGGTTAATACAGAATGAGTTGCACTTCCTGCCTGAGTTTAGGTAAAAAGACCCAACAGCGGGAACAATTTCATGTTTTTTTATTTACATTTTTTGAAATCTCTAAAGATACGACATTGACTTTGGTAATAATAACAATAAAATAAAAATAATATTAGGACCATTAAAAAAAAAAAAAAAAAGATGTAATAATGTAAACATTATAAATACACATAAATCCTACTTATTTAATCGATGTATACACGGAATGGAAACATAAAGTATGTCGTGATGGAGGCATATGCATATGTGATGAGATATGTCACTTTAATTCTAATATATTTGAAAAAATATCAAAAAAAATCTTAATTTTCCCTTTCATTGCACTTTCGGATATTAAGTACATATTGATGAGGGACACATTTTATTTGAACAGTTTGAGCACAAGGCTGCAACACAACATGTGGACACGTCTGAAACTTTTTGATTGTGCAATATAATCAATTGTTGAGGTTAATATTCAAGACTCTGGTTACTTAAGTCAAAGGGATTTTCTCAGATTGATCACTTCCTTTCCTCCTGCAGGTGATCGCGATCATGATGGACATGCTGACAGACGTGCAGATCCTCCAGGACCTGATGGACGCCGCCTCTCGTCGCTCTGTTCCCGTTTACATCCTGTTGGAGAAACAAGCCACGCCGCACTTCCTGGATATCTGCCACCGGCTGCAGATCGGAGCACAGCACCTCCGGGTGAGAACACACCTTATTACATGGCTTAGTTGAATACTCGATTCTGATTGGTCAATTCAGAACACGTTGTTAATCCAGAACAGACAGACCGCTGTCAAGGACTTATTAACCGTTGTTAAGGACGCTCACATCTGCAGAAAGAAGTCCGGTTGATTTAACTGTATACAGTTTGCTTTTCAAACTGGGACAAGAAAACAGCGGAGAAGTAACGGGCCAGAAACCCTCCTTTCTACGCAGCGGTCCAGAGATAGACATCAAACGGCGACACATATTCAGTTCCTTTGGCATTAGGGCAGGAATATCTAGATACTTCCCAAGGTCTGACATCATGAGTTGTGCTACTTTTAAAGCAAGCAATGATGTTTTCAAATCTGTAATCAAAAAGCCCCTCAAAAAACGCTATCGAAGCAGTTCCTGCCGTTGCTACGTTAGTTCAAACGGTAACAACGGACTATTTTTCTTGGCGGATGCATGTCATTTAAAATCAATAAAAACATTTTCTAAATCTATAAAAGCATTTCAATTAATATTGGGAGTCATATCGTTACTTTGTTGAGAATTACTTAAAGGTCCCATATTATGCGTAAAGAGACTCTGAAAGTTTCAGGAACAAAGATTTTCTCTCTTTTTGATCCATTTCTATAAAAACCTGTCTGAAAATGAGCTGATCAGATTTTGGCCACTTAATGATGTCATAACGATGTGTTGTCTTGTGTAACCATTAGCCAATCAGCAACAAGGTAACCCCCCCCCCCCCTTATCACCTGAATCTCCTCTAGAGCACCATTGAGTTCTTTGTAACCAGATGTCTCTCAGAGGGGCGTGGGGAGGGGCTCCTTGTCTTCATCTAAAGTAACAGACAGAGAATCAGCACTTTGGAAACAGGGCTGAAACAGAGGGGATTATGGGTAATGCTGCAATTATCTGGTTGGTGTTTCAGCCAATCAGAGACAGGCTCTGGATATATCTGAGACCTGTGATACATTGATGAGAAACAGTATGATAGGAGACCTTTGATGTTAGAAAGCAATATAACAAGATAACGCTCAACCCTAACGGTACGTCCACACAGCAGCTTTAGAGGAATCTTCCACCGCTTCTCTGCCCATTGACTTTGAATGCGGATGACGTCACTTTGCCTCGCTTTTCGCCGAACTGCATTGTGGGGGAGCGAAGCGAAGATTTCCAGGATCTCCAGGATTCAAAAGTTGAGCAATGTTCAACTTTTGAAGCTGAGCTGGAAGCGTCAGCCAATCAAACACGTTTATGCAAATCTGACAGTAGAAGCGCTAGCCAATCAAACCGCGTGTAAGCAGGGAGAGCCAGACCGCAGCTCATTTCCTCATATTCCAAACGAGAAATTACGGTAGCAAATCACCCGGTTCTTTACGACAAGAACTATTAACGGGATCCAAACCGGAGGAACCGGCATGGAGGGAGGTGGCAGAGACAGTGGGGGAAACTGGTAGGTTTTCGCCTGTTTGGGGAGTTTATATATAAATATATTGCTCGCATAAAATCCCCGGGGTTTTTTGCTTTGCATGTCGGGGGCGGGACATTCATGTGATTGGTTGTTGGTCGCGTTGCTCGCAAAAAATCCCCAAGCTGTCAGACACGCCCAGCGCCAAGATTTTCAAGATTTTTTCAAAGCTGCTGTGTGGACATACCGTCACTTATAGTTATACTATCTTAATTATTTGTTAACGCCACACGCACTTGTTGCTGTTTCTGGTAATTGTCACATGGGTGTGGTTATTGGTATTTAGGGCTTCTGGTGTGTTTAGAAACAGGTTTATCACCAGGTAGGTTGATACCTATGAGGAATTTGACTTGGGTGCATACATACAAGTAAAACAAAAATGAAAGAATATGGATAGAGAACTATTTTAAGAACACTATAATTAAAACAAATGTAAAATAATAAAAAATACAGTAGAAAAATAAATTAAATAAAAAAGTATTCACATTGAAATAGACTGGAATAAAATGTTATATATATAATATGTGGAAGTTTAGTAGCATATCTTGTTGACCGTATGATTCTGTTTGTTTATTCTTTTGCGTTACAATATTAAATATCTTTAAAACGTTGAGTTCAGTACAGACTTTATTATTTATGCGCGTCACATCAATGAGCGAAGTTTAGCCTCAGAGCGGCCGTATTCGATGGGAATATAGCCGCCACACTAACGCGCTTTAACATAAAGAGATGAACGTAGCACTGGTAATGCTCCTGATACAAACCTAACCCTAAGCTGTGTGTCTGCAGAACATCAGAACCAGAACTCTTCAGGGCGTTGGATTGGGGTTGTCTTTCGGCAAAGTGCCCGGCGCCCTCTGTAATAAATACATGCTCATCGACGGGGACAAAGTGGCGTTTGGCTCCTACAGGTGAGGACTGACTTCAACACTTATGCAGCTCTTGTGTAAAGTGTCCCAGAGTGTTTTTAATATGAAGGCGGCCATGAAGAGAAACAGAACCACCAACAGGAGGCAATTGAGCCGGACGAGAAACTGACACATCATACCCATCCTCCTTAGCAAAGGGTCTGTTCTCCTTAAAGGCCCTGTCACACTGTCCCGAAATTGACACCCGATGGACACACGATAAAGGAAATGTTCAAATTCGGCTGTGATCGTAGCAACATCGGGCCGTTCGTGAGGGCATCCAAGCCATCGTATGACCGCCGGTGGAGTTTCTCAGGCTCCGGCAGCAACTTCGTGAGCGGCAACTTCGTAAGGCACTCGTGAGGGCATCTTGTCAGGTCGTGTCATCTTCGTGTTATCTTCGGTGCATTCGCCCTCACTCTGATCGGGGCGAATGCCCGATGGCACCGATGATAACACGATGCCCTCACGATGGCCTTACGAAGGGCAAAATTGACACACGAATTCAACACGAAAATGAACCTTCGCAAGGTCCTTCGGCAATTTGTTGGCATGCCAAAGATTTTGCCACCGCTCACAAAGTTGCTGCCGGAGCCTGAGAAACTCCACCGGCGGTCACACGATGGCTTAAGATGCCCTCACGAACGGCCCGATGTTGCTACGATCACAGCCGAATTTGAACATTTCCTTTATCGTGTGTCCATCGGGTTGTTTTATTGCACAACAAAATCATGTAAACATATTATGTAAATAACCCAATTTGTGTTCTGTGAAACTAAAAAGGATATAATATATTATTTTGAAGGAGAGTTGACAGGAAGTTGTTGTTGCTATGGAAACAACATTACGGAGAAAACGTAATATTTTCTACATATAAAGACGGATAAAGTAAAGAACAAAGTCTGAAGATATCAGTACAGTATCATAGTACTGTAACATAATTGTTTTTGGTACTTTCGTTGCAGTTGTATTTCTTAAATGTAATGTAGATGTTGCCTTCGTGTGTGGTTCGGGGCCATCTTCGTGCGAAATTCACAATTCCATATTCGTGTGTCCATCGGGTGGACACTTCGGGACAGTGTGACAGGGCCTTAACCATTAACAACCTCCGAAATGTTTCGTTTAAAAGCAAAGATACATGAGTCACGGTGACAGAGCAGTGTGAGATACACACATCTGAAATGTTTAGGTCTGACTCTCAATCATTGCTAACTTTTTAGCAGAAATGTTTTTCACTTTCTTTCTACTTTCTTTTTTAACTTATCCTCCTTTAGTTATTTCCAGTGTTTCATGCTAAACGAACCCCCCTTTGGAAAATGATAATCTGACTCCATGGTACTTTTTAGTTTTTGCCAAAACTATCCTTCTCTTTTCTTTGCACATTAGTTAAGTTTACCTTTAGCTGATAACTGTTGTACCCTCCGTCTCTGTCTCAGTTTCTCGTGGTGTACGTCTCGTATCGACCGGAACATGATCACGGTGATGACGGGGCAGGTGGTGGACTCCTTCGATCAGGATTTCCGAGAGCTGTACGCCGTCTCCGAGAAGCTGGATCTCTACAAGGAGTTCCACGTTACCAAACCTGCTATCGATGCCACCCTACGCTCCAAAGTGGTTCCCAAACGCCCGCCTCTATCGGCGACAACCTCCCGATTCCAGGTCACCATAGGGGACTCGCGCAATGCTACAATCAAGGTTCCTGCACACAAGTACTACAACCCCAAATACGCACTGGCGTTCGGGGACATCAATCGTCCAACAGGGTCTCTCCAAGAACCAGGACCCAAGAGAGTGTTAGCTCTGCCGGAGGATCTTGATGAGATGCGAAGACCACGAGTGACCAGCAGCGAGAGGATGGACCGTCTGAGTCCCCTGCCCTCTGAGGATCCTGGAGACGGACTCCAGAAGCAGGACAAGAAGGGGTGGGGCGGGTGGGGCGGGTGGGGCGGGTGGAAGTCGAAGTTCTTCAGCAGGAAATTGTCCAATAGGAATATTTTGGATACCAACTTTGCGGACCCTATCAGCTCCGAACCCTCAGAGAGCAACAGGACAGACGAGAACGAGGACGACGTCGAGGTCATCGTGAAGTCTCCGTCCAATCGGAGGCTGACTAAACTGGGCCTGAGGACAAACTCCAGGCAGTCCGTCAACACCACACAGGACGACGAGAGTAAGTCAGGAACATTGGAAAATATAAAGTTTGAATCCAGAATGTACAAATAACCTTATCCAGTGGTTCCCAACTACAACCACAGCAGTATAATCCGTCTTTTTACGGGTTTATTAGACTCGTCGGTCTCCAAATCCACCTTGAGACCTAAACATAAAGACATTATTAACAACAAAACATAGGGCAATGTGACATACACAATACACAGCATGTAAGATAACTTGCAAAATACTTAGAGGCTAAGGACTTTTACTTGGAAAAGAGTACTTTTACACTGTACTATTGTAACGAAATAGAACACCCCAAATAGGGCGTGTTCCACCTCGAGTCACAGGAAGCCTTATCTTAGTTTTAAGTGTAATATGCCCAAAGATATGTCAGATAATATCAGTTATCAGATGTTGTCCTTATTATACAAAATGAACCCGTCTAGTATTTTACAGAAACTGATGAATTCTACATGCTCATACCTCCTATCTCTTTCTAACTATGCTTTTGTTTTTGTTTGTATTCAGGTGTTAAGAGTCACGGTGGAGGGAAAGGTTGTAAAGTGTCCTGAGGAGAACCTGCTGCTGTCTGACTACAAAATGAAAAACGGATTACAAATGGACTTTTGTAACACTGACGTCACCTTAAACTGTGCAACACAAGTGCTTCATCCAGTGCCTTACAGAGAATGAATGTGCGGTTCTTAGTGCACTGACACATTTGGAGATGCTGCCAAATACATAATATTGACTCCAAAGTCAATATGCTAGAGGTTATCTGTGACCCTGATGGTGCGCAGAGAGGTTAAAGCCGTGTGATTGATTGCTCTGTATGTTGATATATGAATAATAGGTTTGTCTAAGGCATATTGAATGTAAATTGAGCAATACTTGGGTTTTATATAAGGTTAAACATTAATACACCTCCTCAAACTTCCAAAGGTCAACTACAGCTGAGTCCTGTGCGGATTGCCATGAGTAGAACCATCCGAAATAGGAGACTTCTCAGGCTTTGATTTATTTCTCCTTTTGACTAATCTACCAAACCAATGTTTCACATCTACCTACCTGTTGTTATGGTGCATTGTGGGCTTTCATATGTGTCCAGTACTAAAATATATTGTTAGTAATATCTGTGACATAATATTGTACAGTGTTTATTTTAATGTCCATTTGATACACATTGTATTTGTGGGATCTCTTCTACAATGTGCGCAATAAATGGTTTCTGATAATGAACAGCTTTTAATGATTGATGTTAAAGAGTTATCTCCTGCTGATGTTCAGGTGTATATCAGTATGTAGTGTCTCTACTTTAAAGAGTCCTCTCCTGCTGATGTTCAGGTGTATATCAGTATGTAGTGTCTCTACTTTAAAGAGTCCTCTCCTGCTGATGTTCAGGTGTATATCAGTATGTAGTGTCTCTACTTTAAAGAGTCCTCTCCCGCTGATGTTCAGGTGTATATCAGTATGTAGTGTCTCTACTTTAAAGAGTCCTCTCCTGCTGATGTTCAGGTGTATATCAGTATGTAGTGTCTCTACTTTAAAGAGTCCTCTCCTGCTGATGTTCAGGTGTATATCAGTGTGTAGTGTCTCTACTTTAAAGAGTCCTCTCCTGCTGATGTTCAGGTGTATATCAGTATGTAGTGTCTCTACTTTAAAGAGTCCTCTCCTGCTGATGTTCAGGTGTATATCAGTATGTAGTGTCTCTACTTTAAAGAGTCCTCTCCTGCTGATGTTCAGGTGTATATCAGTATGTAGTGTCTCTACTTTAAAGAGTCCTCTCCTGCTGATGTTCAGGTGTATATCAGTATGTAGTGTCTCTACTTTAAAGAGTCCTCTCCTGCTGATGTTCAGGTGTATATCAGTATGTAGTGTCTCTACTTTAAAGAGTCCTCTCCTGCTGATGTTCAGGTGTATATCAGTATGTAGTGTCTCTACTTTAAAGAGTCCTCTCCTGCTGATGTTCAGGTGTATATCAGTATGTAGTGTCTCTACTTTAAAGAGTCCTCTCCTGCTGATGTCCAGGTGTATATCAGTATGTAGTGTCTCTACTTTAAAGAGTCCTCTCCTGCTGATGTTCAGGTGTATATCAGTATGTAGTGTCTCTACTTTAAAGAGTCCTCTCCTGCTGATGTTCAGGTGTATATCAGTATGTAGTGTCTCTACTTTAAAGAGTCCTCTCCTGCTGATGTCCAGGTGTATATCAGTATGTAGTGTCTCTACTTTAAAGAGTGCTCTCCTGCTGATGTCCAGGTGTATATCAGTATGTAGTGTCTCTACTTTAAAGAGTCCTCTCCTGCTGATGTTCAGGTGTATATCAGTACGCAGTGTCTCTACTTTAAAGAGTCCTCTCCTGCTGATGTTCAGGTGTATATCAGTATGTAGTGTCTCTACTTTAAAGAGTCCTCTCCTGCTGATGTTCAGGTGTGTATCAGTACGTAGTGCCTCTACTTTAAAGAGTCCTCTCCTGCTGATGTTCAGGTGTATATCAGTATGTAGTGTCTCTACTTTAAAGAGTCCTCTCCTGCTGATGGTCAGGTGTATATCAGTACGTAGTGTCTCCACTGAGACGATAGCTCCACCTAGTGGTGAAAGACATCAATATCTACAGTAAGATGCAAAACTGATGAATGCAGTGCACACAGCTAACGCTAGCTGCCCCCCGCTTCTCTTTTTACCTCCGAGAGGAACCACAGGCCTGATGGGAACTCGGAGGGGAGGGGGGGGGGTAGATGTGGTGCAACACTGAAACAGGAAGTCAGAGCTGCACTAGGAAGAGGCGTCAACTCATATATAGACTGACACAAACATGGGAGGCATGCACATGTTATTTCCTGTTAGAATTGCTTCTTATTGTTTACGCAAAAACACAGAGTTTAAACAAGGTCAGAAAAATGTATTATTTTATTACATTTGATTATATTTGCCAAACTGTCCTTTCATTACTCAACGTTTTAATACAATAACTTCACCTCACGACATATGATAGTCAGTCCTCAGTCACTCACTGAGTTATAACAGTTTTCATTGTTTGTTAGAAAACACATTGGAGACTAATTGTTGTATTTTTATGTTAAATATCTTAACATTTCGGGAGGGGCCTTACAACTATGTAGGCTTCTTTTTTAGGTGGACAATTGAGGTATTTCTGAGCCTATAATCTGTGACTTGTCGAGAAATGCTGAATGAAAATTGCATTTTGGAAATCGATCCATTCCATTTATTATAGGAGACCTTAAAAACAGAAAATAGGAAGAAAGTACTCATGGATTTTGAGTGTTTTCGGGTGTTTAAATGTCTAACTCAACACGGGGTGAAGGTACATTGTAGTTCTGTTTTATGAGCATTGGGTTAGTTCTTGACGGGTAAACCAAATATCTTAAACATATCACATTCTATACAACGTCCAGAACAAGGTGTTAAATATGAATACTGTTTATGACAATTTAATACATTCACGATCCCACAGGAAGCTGATTATATCCTGTGCGATACTATTAGATGCTTTCTAGTCCTCTATTTGTGATACTGCTCGGGACAAAAAGGCGGTTTCACTCTTTCACACACAATATGAGATAGTAAGGTGTGGTCTGATGGTTTTCAGACTCAGGAAACAGCTGGCACGCAAAAACAGGACCCAGTGTTGCATGTCAAAGAGCAATGGAATACTTTTTATTAAATACATCATGATACAAAAACAACAGATGCAATCCAAACACTGAGAACACATAATAAAGCTAAACGATGTATTTCATTACAGTGTTTGCTTTGTAATGAAATGAAATCAGGACATAATGTATATTGCACTTATTGCACTGGTAAAGGTAAGTCAAACATTACAGGCTTGGTCTGATTAGAACAAGTATTCTAAGTAAAAAAAGTCCCTGAAATAGTACAACGTCGTCAAAATAATGATCTTAAATGCTTACAAAATGATCTGTATTTACAAAATGAAGCTTAAGCGATGATGAGCGGAAGAGTAACATTAGGTGCAGCGGTAGAAATGATGATCCACTGGACGCGAGTAACGCAGATTACTGTTACTTGTAAACGTCCATTCCTGAGTCCTGAGAACTGTTCTGAATAATCTTCCATGTTGCCAGCATCCAGACACTGCTCCACACGTGCTTTATCTCTCTGCCTGATTCTAAAAAGACCGTAAGAGATGGATATCGAGCAAAGATATATTGACTAACTCTCAACAGATATGAGTCAACGTGTTCACCTTTGACACGCTTCGGCTCAGTCTGTACAAACGGGAAGTGGAAAGAGAAGTCACGCTTTTAGCCTCCAGTGTTCTCACTCAGTTGAGTTGCACCAACTTAAAGGTGATGGGGCCACTGTGTGTGGGGTGGGGATATTAAAGTCCATGCAGGGGGGGACGGACGCTCAGTCCTGAGCAGCCTGGTTTATCACTTTCTTCTTACGGACTGAGACCAAGTCGTAGAACGGATCCTTGGTGATGCTCGCCCTGTTAGAAGTAGAGGAAGAGCGTCATTATTGAGACACCAATGCTGCTGTGTGTGTGTGTGTGTGTGTGTGTGTGTGTGTGTGTGTGTGTGTGTGTGTGTGTGTGTGTGTGTGTGTGTGTGTGTGTGTGTGTGTGTGTGTGTGTGTGTGTGTGTTGCCTAGCATTACTATACTTGTGGGGACCTAAATCTGTTTACACAGTCACGTGTGGGGACCCGCCTCCCTTATGAAGACAAATTGGAGGTCCCCATGAGGGGGATCATTAATTTTAGAGTGAAGACTTGGTTAGGGTTAGGCATGTGTTGGTTAGGGTTAAGGTTAGGATACGTCTCCAGGAAATGCATGTAGGTCAATGTAATGTCCCCTGAAGTGATGTATACATGGTATGTGTGTGTGTGTGTGTGTGTGTGTGTGTGTGTGTGTGTGTGTGTGTGTGTGTGTGTGTGTGTGTGTGTGTGTGTGTGTATGTGTGTGTGTGTCTGACCTGATGGCCTCGATCCAGGAGTCCCTCTCCTCTGCGCTGGCCGCACAGATGGTGTACGATTGGTGCTTCCCCACCACCACACGGCCGTCCGTCTCTGTTTTGCACGCCTTGATCTTCTGCCCTCGACTGTTGGGGTTGTACAGCTCCAGACAGTACTAGACGACACCAGAAAACCAAGCAACAATCAATCTATAAGTCTGAATGCTCTTTACCTAACTTGATGGACACCCCTAGTTCAATATCGTGTTGGAGAGAAAACCACCGTTGACAGTATATCTTACGGGTTTGCGAGGATACGGCACTTCTCTCACGCAAAGGTTCTCCAGAGGGATGATGCCTCTGGGCTCCTTATCCTGCAGACAGATACAAACAGTATGGAGTGAGTCAAGTGCATCTATCAGGAGGGCAAGAGGGCGTCACAAAATGAGGGGAAGCAGAAGAGACATAACAATAATAATTTAATAATAATAATAATCTCCACCACTTTATGATTTTTTTAAGTACAAAGCTAACATTAGGCTATAAGGAACGGCAGCACGGTCACATGACTTCACGTCACCACCGCTAAGCTAAAGGCGGCTAATGTTGGGCTATAAAGGAACTACAGCACGGTCACATGACTTCACGTCACCACCGCTAAGCTAAAGGCGGCTAATGTTGGGCTATAAAGGAACTACAGCACGGTCACATGACTTCACGTCACCACCGCTAAGCTAAAGGAGGCTAATGTTGGGCTATAAAGGAACTACGGCACGGTCACATGACTTCACGTCACCACCGCTAAGCTAAAGGTGGCTAATGTTGGTCTATAAAGGAACTACAGCACGGTCACATGACTTCACGTCACCACCGCTAAGCTAAAGGCGGCTAATGTTGGGCTATAAAGGAACTACAGCACGGTCACATGACTTCACGTCACCACCGCTAAGCTAAAGGTGGCTAATGTTGGTCTATAAAGGAACTACAGCACGGTCACATGACTTCACGTCACCACCGCTAAGCTAAAGGTGGCTAATGTTGGTCTATAAAGGAACTACAGCACGGTCACATGACTTCACGTCACCACCGCTAAGCTAAAGGCGGCTAATGTTGGGCTATAAAGGAACTACAGCACGGTCACATGACTTCACGTCACCACCGCTAAGCTAAAGGTGGCTAATGTTGGTCTATAAAGGAACTACAGCACGGTCACATGACTTCACGTCACCACCGCTAAGCTAAAGGTGGCTAATGTTGGTCTATAAAGGAACTACAGCACGGTCACATGACTTCAAGTCACCACCGCTAAGCTAACGGAGGATAATGTTGGGAGTGATGACATTTAGTAGTCTCATTTAGAGACTTGTAAGCAACGTTAACATCTTTTGTGAATGGTAAAATAAATGAAAAGCGCTGAAAGATGTTCAGATACTGTGTGAAGGTGCCTTAAAAGGAGCAGGCGCATTCACACCGCAGTACTTTTTCCACAAAGGTTCATGAGAACTTAGTTCATGCAAACTCTTTAGTTCTCATGAACTAAGTACAGGTCGCGTTCACACCGGAATAAGTTCCCTGGGGGAGGATTAGGCAAATGAAGCCGCTGACGTCACTTCTTCTTCTTCTGCTTTGGGCTTACTGGCAGGCCGCAAACCACTTCACGGCGTATACTGCCACCCAAAGTCCCCGGCCGGAAGTCCCCGGAGTTGGGCACTGGCTTCAGTAGAAGCTGCTGGGAGTCCCAGCAGCTTCTACTGAAGCCTTCCGAGTAAATCGCCAGAACGCCGACACCTCCTCATCTCACCGCTCCCATGTTTTCTTTTGTGTTGCCATAAGTTAGTCTCTCTGCGTTTCTGCGCTGGGCTAATGCTAATGCTAATAATGCTAATGCGAGGATAATAAAATGGCGACACTTTCTGGGAGTTTTATGGGGTGTGGTTTGCAATCCGCCCAGCCAATCAGACATAGGAACCTTTTTCTCCCACGAAAGTCCCTGCTCTCTAGCAGGGAGGGAAAAGGGGGTGAAAAGGTTCTCATGAACTAATTTTAGTGCCGGCTCTTTTTGGTGTGAACGCGACATTTCGGAACTATATCGGAACTAAAGTGGGAAAAGTACTGCGGTGTGAACGCGCCTATTGTGAGAGCCTTACAGTGGTGAACTCAAAGTAGTAGAAACAGTTGTCGGTCAGGATGAACCATCGCCTCTTCCACGTCTTTACCCGACCTCCTGAAATATAGAGAAAGCAAAACATGAAGATCTTTATGTGCACTAAATGCTCTGTTGTCAGTTTGGTTCCTGGACATTACAAATAACTTTTGAGGTGATGTGTTTGAAGAGAAGCTTCTGCATCACCTAACTCTGAAAGTATGTGGTTTGCATGCAGAGACGTAAAGGTATACTCCGTTGTTGGGTAACTTTCTGATCGCTTCCTCTGTACTTTCCTGTTCCTAGCCTCATTAAGTTAAATACAAGGCAGAGCACATTCAAACCGCTTCTCAATTGGGTTAGACGCTTTAGTTTGGCATCACTAATGAATAACAACAATTCATTTAAACTGATTATTTTGGAGAGGTGCTTTACCGAGTTTAAGGAGCCAGCCTTCTCTGTCCGGGTTGAAGAAGGTGTGAGTCAGATCATTCCCATCATCCTCTGGGATTTTGAAAGGCTCGTTGCGAATGCTCTCGTACAGTTTCTGAGTCGAAAGAAAGGAGTTGAATGGGTTAAAGTGTGTGCTATCATTCAATGTCTTGTTCCATTTCTACCACACATTGTTAGCTTGACATCAATCAGAAGAACCAATCATGTAATGCACAAATGGGGAAACAAATAGTTAGATAGATGAAATGTCTGCGTGAGGCTGTGGTGATGAGAGGCCCTGAGAAATCTCTCATACCTCATTCACACCAACGGTGTTTCAGGGCCGGTTCGGAGCTGGAGCTTGAAAAGCACCGGGTTTTCCTGTTCACACCGCAGCGGAGCAGCCTCATAGCTCCGGAATCCGGTTCGTTTCAAGCACCAAAAAATTGTCCATCCAGAGCAAAAGCACCACATACGCCACGCTTACGTCGGGGCGGGGGCAGGGGCGGATCAACTCCTGAACAACAACAACAAGCCCGCGTTGTATCCAGCTTGTACACAACGATGGAGAAACTTAACAAGCAGCAGTGGTCCACTGGAGAGACCAGCTACCTGCTAGGAATCTGGTCTTCCGAAGAGGTACAGAGGAAGCTGGAGCACAATCGGCCATTGTTGTTGTTGTCGGTGTGAGCTGTGAGGGGTTTCCGTGCGGTTTGGCTTTATGAAGCAGGCACGCAAACGGTTACGCCATGACGCAAAGACGCAGCACCAGTCGGACTTTGGGCGGTGTGAAAACAGCCGGAGCTAAACCGAAGAACCGGTTCTGAACCTGAAAGGCTCTAGCACGGAGCTTGAACCGGAGTTGCGTTGGTGTGAATGAGGTATTTGTGATTGTTGGAATTTGACTTGGTGTCGTGGTGCAGAAGTTAAACAAAAACAAAAAAACAGATTTTAAGAAAACTAAAATGATATTACAAAAAAATAAGAAAAAATATAGTAAAATAGAAAATAAATTAAAGCAGAATTTACATTGAAATAGAAAATATGTGCAGTAAGCAAACCAGATATCGTCCACATTGTGTGCATTAATGTAATAGAGTCTCTTAAGTTAGCACTTCGGCAGTGGTTCAGTCGGGACTTGGACTTCGGACTGATAGGAGGAGCATGCATATATAACTGTGTGTCCGGTAACAAATGACATGTGTGCACAAATATAACTGTGTATATTTGTATGTATAACAATAACATGTATGTGTGTGTATACAAAAACAGAGTGGAAAACTGATCTGAATCAATAAAGGTCCATCTTCTTCTTCTTCAGTCTCAGGCCTGATAACAACCTGAAAGGAGTTTCTGTTCCAGACGATGTGGTCATTGTGACACGGTGGAACTGTTTATTTTAAAGCAGAGAAAGTACCACATGATTGCTAATAGTTGTACATCGACTACTTTTGTAATTGCTTTCGATTTCGTATAAGCCTTTCTGATAGATTCCACAAGAGGAAGAGATCCCTTAATGGCCAGATTCAACATGAGAAATATTGAAGCAAGAGAAAGCCAGGTTCACGAGGGGATTGAAAGAAACCATGATATTTATTCAATATTGATTTCATGTAAGAGACGAAACGCACATTAAACAACTTTAAAAATGAATTTGGCTCATCATGTTGTTCTTCTAATTTTTATGGATTTTGTGACATTGTTATGTTGAGTTATTATGGCCACAATAATTGGTTATAAAAATCTTATTTTGTGACAGCCTTAATGTGGAAATGTGTTTTGTTTGTGACCACTTTTCACTGGATTTCGAGGCATAGCATTCTTGATTTATTCAGACCATGTTAATCGGTAATAATATTATAATCGGTAATCTTATATCAGATCGGTAATAAGTTGACCTCATATCAGAGGTGGGAAGTAAAGAAGTACATTTACTCTACTTAAGTACACTTTTGTGATACTTGTACTTTGCTGGGGTATTTCCATTTGATGCTACTTCTACTGCACTACAGTTCAGAGGTAAATGGTGTACTTTTCCTCCACTACATGTATCTAATCCCTTTAGTTACTTCACAGATGTGGATGAATGATGTGAAATCTAATCAAGTGTTAATCAGACTTTAGTTCCACCTGGAGTGAATCCACCAGCTACCCTGCAGTCTACAAAGTACTTCAGACTAGCTGCACCTTCACCAGCTACCCTGCAGTCTACAAAGTACTTCAGACTAGCTGCACCTTCACCAGCTACCCTGCAGTCTACAAAGTACTTCAGACTAGCTGCACCTCCACCAGCTACCCTGCAGTCTACAAAGTACTTCAGACTAGCTGCACCTTCACCAGCTACCCTGCAGTCTACAAAGTACTTCAGACTAGCTGCACCTTCACCAGCTTTGAGAACACTTTCATGATCAATCATTATAAAACATATCATATATATTATTCTGAAATGGACCAATCTGCACAACGACTACTTTTACTGTCGCTACTTTCACTATATTTTGATGAGAATACTTTCTACTTTCACTTGAGGAACATTTTGAATGCAGGACTTTTACTGAAACAGAGTATTCCTACACTCTGGTACTTCTACTTTTACTCAAGTACAAGATCTGAGTACTTCTACTTTTACTCAAGTACAAGATCTGAGTACTTCTACTTTTACTCAAGAACAACACCTGAGTACTTCTACTTTTACTCAAGTACAAGATCTGAGTACTTCTACTTTTACTCAAGTACAAGATCTGAGTACTTCTACTTTTACTCAAGTACAAGATCTGAGTACTTCTACTTTTATTCAAGTACAAGATCTGAGTACTTCTACTTTTACTCAAGTACAAGATCTGAGTACTTCTACTTTTACTCAAGTACAAGATCAGAGTACTGCTACTTTTACTCAAGTACAAGATCTGAGTACTTCTACTTTTACTCAAGAAAAAGATCTGAGTACTTCTACTTTTACTCAAGTACAATATCTGAGTACTTCTACTTTTACTGAAGAACAAGATCTGAGTACTTCTACTTTTACTCAAGAACAAGATCTGAGTACTTCTACTTTTACTCAAGTACAAGATCTGGTTACTTCTACTTTTACTCAAGAACAACACCTGAGTACTTCTACTTTTACTCAAGTACAAGATCTGAGTACTTCTACTTTTACTCAAGTACAAGATCTGAGTACTTCTACTTTTACTCAAGTACAAGATCTGAGTACTTCTACTTTTACTCAAGTACAATATCTGAGTACTTCTACTTTTACTCAAGTACAAGCTCTGAGTACTTCTACTTTTACTCAAGTACAATATCTGAGTACTTCTACTTTTACTCAAGTACAAGATCTGAGTACTTCTACTTTTACTCAAGTACAAGATCTGAGTACTTCTTCTTTTACTCAAACTTCTCCCACCTCTTTCTTACATCATGTATTGTCATGAAACATATTTCCAAAGGATGAAAAAAGGCTGTGAGTGTTTCTCACCGAGAGCAGGTCATTGGGTAGATCCCCCCCGTTGTTGATGCCTCTGTTCATGGAGATGAAGCGCTCCAGGGGGGTCTTTTCCTTCACGTTGGGGTTGTGGAGGCTTGTGTTGAGCATGATGATGGCAAAGGACAGGATGTAGCATGTGTCTTGGGTTATGTAAAAAGGATGCAAACAAACAAAAAGGTAAGAGACGGCAACAAAATGTGAAGCGCATAGATTATACAACAGGTTTTGTGTCTTCGCGTGTTTACATGTGCTGCTTTGAATGCCTAAGTGTGCAAAGTGCGTACCTGGATTGTTATACACAAGTAACATACTGTACAGGTACGTTTGTTTATTTTCCGGTATTTAATTAATTTACAACTATACTGGTGCCAACAAGAAGCCTCCTTTACTTGTTGTTCGATTAAAGGAACAGTCTGTCTTGAGACTACAGGGTCGAACTTCACATACTAAGCAAGTGCAGAGATGGCAAAAGTACACACATCCTTTACTCAAGTAGAAGTACAGATACTCGTATGGGCTTCGAAATGTACTTAAGTAAAACGTACCCATAACTACCAACTGTTTTATAGAGTAACTGGTAACTTGACCTCACTTTGTATTAATAGAACATTAAGGATCTTCTTTTTCGTATGTCATTGTGAGCTAATGAATGTTTCCATGCTGAACAACGGCAACATGACAACGTTTCCATTGGTCCCTCTTCTTTAGAGAAGACCAGGAAGTGATGGATACACGGATCGTGTTCCAACCAATAGGCACGCAGTGACTCTAAAGAATAATGATCACGCCACCAAACACACATTCAGACTAAAGGAACCAGCTGTTTCGAAAATGAGAGAAGTAGAAAGTACAGGTATTTGAGTTCAACATGTAAGAAGTAGAAAGTACATGTATTTGGGTTCAACATGTAAGAAGTAGAAAGTACAGGTATTTGGGTTCAACATGTAAGAAGTAGAAAGTACAGGTATTTGTGTTCAACATGTAAGAAGTAGAAAGTACAGGTATTTGACGTGTAAGAAGTAGAAAGTACAGGTATTTGAGTTCAACATGTAAGAAGTAGAAAGTACAGGTATTTGTGTTCAACGTGTAAGAAGTAGAAAGTACAGGTATTTGTGTTCAACATGTAAGAAGTAGAAAGTACAGGTATTTGTGTTCAACATGTAAGAAGTAGAAAGTACAGGTATTTGTGTTCAACATGTGAGAAGTAGAAAGTACAGGTATTTGAGTTCAACATGTAAGAAGTAGAAAGTACAGGTATTTGTGCTCAACGTGTAAGAAGTAGAAAGTACAGGTTTTTGTGTTGAACATGTAAGAAGTAGAAAGTAGCCTACAGGTATTTGGGTTCAACATGTGAGAAGTAGAAAGTACAGGTATTTGAGTTCAACATGTAAGAAGTAGAAAGTACAGGTATTTGGGTTCAACATGTAAGAAGTAGAAAGTACAGGTATTTGTGTTCAACATGTGAGAAGTAGAAAGTACAGGTATTTGTGTTCAACATGTAAGAAGTAGAAAGTACAGGTATTTGTGTTCAACATGAGAGAAGTAGAAAGTACAGGTATTTGTGTTCAACATGTGAGAAGTAGAAAGTACAGGTATTTGTGTTCAACATGTAAGAAGTAGAAAGTACAGGTATTTGTGTTCAACATGAGAGAAGTAGAAAGTACAGGTATTTGGGTTCAACATGTGAGAAGTAGAAAGTACAGGTATTTGTGTTCAACATGTGAGAAGTAGAAAGTACAGGTATTTGTGTTCAACATGTAAGAAGTAGAAAGTACAGGTATTTGTGTTCAACATGAGAGAAGTAGAAAGTACAGGTATTTGTGTTCAACATGTGAGAAGTAGAAAGTACAGGTATTTGTGTTCAACATGTAAGAAGTAGAAAGTACAGGTATTTGTGTTCAACATGAGAGAAGTAGAAAGTACAGGTATTTGGGTTCAACATGTGAGAAGTAGAAAGTACAGGTATTTGTGTTCAACATGTGAGAAGTAGAAAGTACAGGTATTTGTGTTCAACATGTAAGAAGTAGAAAGTACAGGTATTTGTGTTCAACATGAGAGAAGTAGAAAGTACAGGTATTTGTGTTCAACATGTGAGAAGTAGAAAGTACAGGTATTTGTGTTCAACATGTAAGAAGTAGAAAGTACAGGTATTTGTGTTCAACATGAGAGAAGTAGAAAGTACAGGTATTTGGGTTCAACATGTGAGAAGTAGAAAGTACAGGTATTTGTGTTCAACATGTGAGAAGTAGAAAGTACAGGTATTTGTGTTCAACATGTAAGAAGTAGAAAGTACAGGTATTTGTGTTCAACATGAGAGAAGTAGAAAGTACAGGTATTTGTGTTCAACATGTGAGAAGTAGAAAGTACAGGTATTTGGGTTCAAAATGTAAGAAGTAGAAAGTACAGGTATTTGGGTTCAACATGTGAGAAGTAGAAAGTACAGGTTTTTGTGTTCAACATGTAAGAAGTAGAAAGTACAGGTTTTTGTGTTCAACATGTAAGAAGTAGAAAGTACAGGTATTTGAGTTCAACATGTAAGAAGTAGAAAGTACAGGTATTTGTGTTCAACATGTAAGAAGTAGAAAGTACAGGTATTTGTGTTCAACATGTGAGAAGTAGAAAGTACAGGTATTTGAGTTCAACATGTAAGAAGTAGAAAGTACAGGTATTTGTGTTCAACATGTAAGAAGTAGAAAGTACAGGTATTTGTGTTCAACATGTAAGAAGTAGAAAGTACAGGTATTTGAGTTCAACATGTAAGAAGTAGAAAGTACAGGTATTTGAGTTCAACATGTGAGAAGTAGAAAGTACAGGTATTTGAGTTCAACATGTAAGAAGTAGAAAGTACAGGTATTTGAGTTCAACATGTAAGAAGTAGAAAGTACAGGTTTTTGTGTTCAACATGTAAGAAGTAGAAAGTACAGGTATTTGTGTTCAACATGTAAGAAGTAGAAAGTACAGGTATTTGTGTTCAACATGTAAGAAATCAAAGTAAAAAGTTGTCAGAAAAATAAGTAGTGGTGTAAAGTACTGATACAACATTTATTTACTTAAGTACAGTAACGAAGTATTTGTACTCCACTACTTCCCACCTCTGAGCAAGCGTTCAGTGTATGACCTGTCTGTGTACAAAGGGAAGTGTCCAATCTTAGACACAGCAATGTAGTTCACATAAATACAGAGTGAGTTAAGGTAAAGAAAAAGAGGAAATGAAAGGCAAACATTAAGGTGGTCATTTTAACTCATCCCCCCACACACACACACACACACACACACACACACACACACACACACACACACACACGCACGCACGCACGCACGCACGCGCACGCACACACACACACACACACACACACACACACACACACACACACACACACACACACACACACACACACACACACACACACACACACACACACACACACAAATACCATGTACACATCACTTCAGGGGACATTACATTGACTTACATGCATTTCCTGGAGACTTATCCTAACCCTAACCAAGTCTTCACCCTAAAATTAATGACTCCCCTCATGCGGACCTCCATTTTGTCCCCATAAGGGAGGCGAGTCCCCACACGTGACTGTGTAGACAGATTTAGGTCCCCACAAGTATAGTAATACTAGGCCACACACACACAAACAGGAAGTGGACAGATGTGTATTTAGTGACGCTCACCTGTGGACTGGAAGACCTGAACGTTGCAGTCGCAGTAGCGCGTAGCGAAGGCCTCCATCATGCGGTCGATCTTCTGGGCTTCACCAGGCAGACGGAAACTCCACAGGAACTGTCTGTCACATACACACACCACCATAACATTAACCTCTGTATGAAACATGTGTTCATCAGCTGCATGACCAGCATGTGAACTTCTCCACGCATCTGGAGAAAGTGTGTTGGAGGCCCAGTTTCCAAGCACAACACTGGTGTGACTCTTAGTGACATTTACTCAACATACAAAGGATGGTCACTATGTGGGATTTTAGTTCCTTCATTTGTCATATTGTCCTTCCTAGTGTCTTAGTGTCTTAGTCTTAGTGATTGTACACTTACACCTTCGACATAACCTGTATTCAAGATTCAAGGCTTCTATTGTCATTTGGACATACTGTAGCTACAGTGTACATATGACAATGGAGATCTTAGGACACAGGCTCCTCCAACAGTGCAACACAATACAACTGATAAAATAGTGCAAGCAAATACAAATACAATAGAATATATTAACTTGAACCTAAGAAAAAGTTCATGCTCCCTCCATCAAGTTCACTACAGTTACTTGAGAACTAGAGATATTTCAAGCATTAATGATAATAGAGGTCAGCTTCTAGCTATGTTAGCGCTAACGGCTACATGTTTATCTCTTTTGGTTTCAGCGCTTGGAGATTTGGGGTGGTAAGTATTTCATGAAGTCAAACATAACTAGAATATTTCTTAAGCTTGTGTTTACCACATAACTTATTTCAGGCATCATCCTAAAACCCATGAACCTTGAGAAAAGGGAAGGGGAAGTGCAAGCCCTAACCCTAAACCTAAATATGTGAAACGACTGCTTTCCCAGGCTGTGAAGTCCTCCCCATTACAAGCACATTTATTTGGAAAAATAGTCTCAATTTCATCGCGGGCCACATTCGTATAAAGGTTGCACTCAAAGGGCCGGTTATAAATATATAATATATATATAAAATAGTGTATTATATATTACATCATTGCCTCTGATTTGGATCATTTTCGGATAGGATAATAACTTAGTATTTAACTACGTCTGAAAGCAGAAGTCCAGGGCAAATAATTGCAAGTCTCTTCAGCGCGCATGTCACAAAACAAGATGCATTGTGGGACATGAGCAACCTGCTTCTGTAAAGTAGCATGTAACCGTATAATAAACATATTATATTCTTTGCAAGCTCTTGCGGGGCCACATAACATGAAGTCGCCGGCCTTGATTTTGAGACCCCTGTCGTAGAGAGACCAATTATTTGAATGCAGGACCTTTAACTTGAACGTCTTTTTACCTCGCATCTATCATTATTATCTTAATAGTAGATCGGATCTTTCTTCCGTTATACTATCGCACTCAATGATGTTAGTCAATGGTATTAGCAGCCCCTCTCATATCGGTAAACTCACTCTGGCTTGTGTTTAAAGTATGATCAGTGTTAGATATTCGGACTTTAGCCCTTTAATAACTTCATAAATCTGAATCCGATGCAGCCACGTTTGTTGGAACATGGCAACACCTGAACCCTAACCCCAGAACAAGCTCTCACTAAAAAACCTTGACCACAATCTTCCAAAGTGTGATGCTGTTTTAGACAGAGAAGTTTTTCCTTGTACGATGTGAGGGTCTAAGGACAGAGGGTCTAAGGACAGAGGGTCTAAGGATAGAGGGTCTAAGGACAGAGGGTCTAAGGATAGAGGGTCTGAGGACAGAGGGTCTAAGGACAGAGGGTCTGAGGACAGAGGGTCTGAGGACAGAGGGTCTAAGGACAGAGGGTCTGAGGACAGAGGGTCTGAGGACAGAGGGTCTAAGGACAAAGGGTCTGAGGACAGAGGGTCTAAGGACAGAGGGTCTGAGGACAGAGGGTCTGAGGACAGAGGGTCTGAGGACAGAGGGTCTAAGGACAGAGGGTCTGAAGACAGAGGGTCTAAGGACAGAGGGTCTAAGGATAGAGGGTCTGAGGACAGAGGGTCTAAGGACAGAGGGTCTAAGGACAGAGGGTCTAAGGACAGATTTGATTTTGATTTGATTTGACAGAGACACAACATTAATGTCCTTTGTAAACACTCAGCATTGGAAATGACTAATCAGTTCCAATGTCATGCGCAAACACTTGAAGGTAAAGCGTCCAAGAACACGTCATCAACACGCCCATGACAGAAACAGATCTTTTTACTATTTGTTAAACAACACTGGTACAAATGTTAGTTTGAAAGAAAATACACTTCACTGATTATGTGAAGAACGTTTTCCTTTTGTTTGTGAAATTATGAGTTTACAGCAGCACCATGAAAACAAGTCAAATGATACCACGTCACAGAAAATATCAGCAACACCATGAGGTGGATATTCACTATATCTAAACATATGTACAATAAAAGCTACTGTTCAAACAAACTTGGCATAATTATTGAGAATTCAAAAAATGTACAATTTCTAAATGTGTTGCTTATTAATTGCCAAACCAAAGTGATTCCTGAGTTTAGGAGCTTTGTGACTCGATATGTAAGTACACAGCGTTTGCATATAGCCATCTACCTTGACTTGATTCACTGTATGTCTATATATGTTTTATGTGATGGTGTTGATGAGTGACTGTGGTGTGTTTCAGATGGGTGACACAGTAGTAGATGAGACGAGAGCGAAGGTAAACAAAGCTGACCTGAGGGCCTGCACCAGATTGAGGTCGGAGAATTCGTGCAGCTCCACAAAGGCCTTGAGGGTCTGGAGGTGGAGCTCCTCCCTGTGGGACAGGTGGGGTGAGGAAAGCACATTAGACCAGAGGAAGGTATTCACTGTATCTCTTAGAACATGCTCTCAAATCTCTTACTACATCTGCCGTAGAGTGGCACAGGAATTAGTCAGTATTTTAACACTTCTGGTACCTGCGTCTGGAAGTCAATGGTTTTCTGAAAGTGTTTCTTCTTATTACAGACACATGCATTTCCTAACATTCGGTCTATATGCTGTAAAATGTATTATCTCTTGGATTCACACACGGCATCTATTGCACGTCTGTCCGTCCTGTGAGAGGGATCCCTCCTCTGCTGCTCTCCCTGAGGTTTCTCCCATGTTCCCTTAAACTGTGGGTTTTCTCTGGAAGTGTTTCCTTGTACGATGTGAGGGTCTAAGGACAGAGGGTCTAAGGACAGAGGGCCTGAGGACAGAGGGTCTAAGGACAGAGGGTCTAAGGACAGAGGGTGTCGTTTTTCTCATACTGATATTCTGAACAATCTGTGCTGTTGTATTTGCTGTAAAGTGTCTCTACTGTAGGCTATTTTTATTTTATGTACAGCACTTTGGCTCGACCAAAAATCGTTTATAAATGTGTTATATAAATAAAACTTGATTTGATTTGATTCGATTTTTGGTTGTAAGTCAGTTACGAAATAAAATACGTCAGTAAGGCGGTTCCTTACAAATCTAGACAACTACACGTCATCACGCCCAACGTTAGCCACCTTTAGCTTAGCGGTGGTGACGTGAAGTCATGTGACCGTGCTGTAGTTCCTTTATAGCCCAACATTAGCCTCCTTTAGCTTAGCGGTGGTGACGTGAAGTCATGTGACCGTGCTGTAGTTCCTTTATAGCCCAACATTAGCCTCCTTTAGCTTAGCGGTGGTGACGTGAAGTCATGTGACCGTGCTGTAGTTCCTTTATAGCCCAACATTAGCCGCCTTTAGCTTAGCGGTGGTGACGTGAAGTCATGTGACCGTGCTGTAGTTCCTTTATAGCCCAACGTTAGCCACTTTTAGCTTAGCGGTGGTGACGTGAAGTCATGTGACCGTGCTGTAGTTCCTTTATAGCCCAACATTAGCCTCCTTTAGCTTAGCGGTGGTGACGTGAAGTCATGTGACCGTGCTGTAGTTCCTTTATAGCCCAACATTAGCCTCCTTTAGCTTAGCGGTGGTGACGTGAAGTCATGTGACCGTGCTGTAGTTCCTTTATAGCCCAACATTAGCCGCCTTTAGCTTAGCGGTGGTGACGTGAAGTCATGTGACCGTGCTGTAGTTCCTTTATAGCCCAACGTTAGCCACTTTTAGCTTAGCGGTGGTGACGTGAAGTCATGTGACCGTGCTGTAGTTCCTTTATAGCCCAACATTAGCCTCCTTTAGCTTAGCGGTGGTGACGTGAAGTCATGTGACCGTGCTGTAGTTCCTTTATAGCCCAACATTAGCCTC